>NC_052641.1:26373969-26427661 GCF_016161935.1 Mauremys reevesii
CCATCCCTACTTTCCCCATACATGCCTTCTCCCATAGCCCCTTCCGCCCCTCCCTCCCTCCCAACACCCCGAGCCTGCAACAACTGTCCCCAACCTACCGCCTGTATCCCCAGTTCATTCCTCCATTCAAGGGACTCCTCAGATCCCATCTCTCTCCAACATTCTCCCAGCTCACCACAACCTGTGCCTCCATCCATGCCTCCACCTGTAGGGACTGCTGAGCGCCCTTCCTCCCCAACAGCCCCCAGTTCATTCCCCATCCATTGGGCCCCTCAGTCCCCTTTTTCCTCCCTCCCACATAACCTGCACCCCACTCTGTCCCTAGATCTCTGGGACGCCCAGTGCCCTTTTCTCCTTTGTCCAACATTCCCCAATCTGCACCCCATTCCTCCCTCCACCCATGGGGCCCCTCAGCCCTTCTCTCTCCTTCCTGCCCAACACTCACCCTTCATAGCACACGGGCAGGCGAGCTAGGGGACGAAACCCGTGGGGAGCAGTGGATTGTAGAGTGGAGCGGTGACTGATAGTGTGGGCTCAGTCTCTGTTCCTCGACTGGGCGGCTGGAGATGGGATGGGAGAGGGAGGCAGGGATGAGGTGTTAATAGAGCTCTGTGTAGTGATAGTTCCTGCTTGTCTTTATTAGTTTGCAGAGGAATTGTCCAGGAGCTGGAGCCGGAGGAGAAACTGGAAGAAGTGAACCTGAGCAGCCTGGACATCCTTGTAAGCAGAGATGAAGAGTCCTCAGCTTTCTGCCTTCTCCATGACTGGCTGTGAGTGAACAATTATGGCCTCTATCCCTCATCCGTACCACTCAAGTTTTCTTCAGAGGCCGTGAGCCTCCTTGTTGGCCATGGGGATCTGTGGGATTACGACCAAGGGAAGGGACAACAGTCTCCTCTGCTCAGTGACTGTCTTGGATGCAGGTGCAACAGGCTGTAACATATGAACGTAAGACTGGCCAGACTGGGTCAGATCAAAGGTCCATCTAGCCTAGTATCCTGTCTACCGACAGTGGCTAATGTCAGGTGCCCCAGAAGGAATGAACAGATCAGGGAATTACCAAGTGATCCATCCACTGTCACCCATTCCCAGCTCCTGGCAAACAGAGGCCAGGGACACGATCCCTGCTCATCCTGACTCATAGCCGTTGATGGACTCATCCTCCATGAATTGACAGTAACTCTCCACTTAACATCCTCTCGCTTAACATTGTTTCAATCTTAGGTCCCTGGTCAGTTACAGAACATGCTGTATTTAAAGTTGTGCAATGCTTCGCTATAACGGTGTTTGGCTGCCTGCTTTGTCCACAGTCGGTAGCCCCCCATCAGCTCTCCTATGCCCCCCCCCCAGCACTTTCCGCCTGCCAGCAGACCCCACGGATCAGTGCCTTCCCTCACCGCCTCCTGCCTGTGGCAATCACCTGGCTTGTGGTGTCCGGGGACGGGGAGTGAAGACTCGTTGTGCAGGCTCCCCCTCCCTCCCCTGCTTCCAAATGCCGCAAGCCAGCTGATGGCTGCGGGCAGGAGCGAGGACGCGGTGTATGAAGTAAAGGGGAAGGAGGGGGGAAGAAGAGGCAGGTTAAGGGTGGGGGCTTGGGGGAAGAGGCGGCGTGGGCGGCTGAGGGTTGAGGCCCCCGACCCTGGTGCTTGCAGGGAGGGGAAGCTGCCGCTGCTCCTGTGCAACGTGCTTCTGCTAGCCTACAGCACCTTCAACCTCCTTGCCTGCCTCATTGTCGCCAGTGCCAGTGGGCTGTGCCCGTGTTGGGTAAGGCGGGGGCACTCCCCAACTATAGTACTGTCCTGTATGGCAAAAAATAATTCCCTGCAGCGTAACCCCCCATTTACATTCATTCTTATGGGGAAATTGGACTTGCTTAACATTGTTTCACTTAAAGTCGCATTTTTCAAAAACATAACGAGAACGTTAAGTGAGGAGTTACTGTACCTAGTTCTTACTTGAACCCCATTATAGTCTTGGCTTTCACAGCATTCTCTGGCCAGGAGCTCCACAGGCTGAGTGTGCGTTGCGTGCTTTTTAATTGTATCTATAAAGGTGTAATGGGAGATGGGAGAAGAAGAACCTACACAACACTGCAGATTCTGATGATAAGTTCTGTTTTTCCCTCTTGTGTTGTGCTTAGTACCACAGAGAAAGAAGTGAAGGGTAAGAGCCCACCCCAACTGTGAGATGGAAGGCGCCCAAGAGCCGTGAGACAGTGAGCGTTGTTGATTCCAGGCTATGCAGATGCCATGAAGTTAGGAGTGGAGCAGATGTCACCATCAGTGAGAAGTGTCTGGTTTCGTGAGGACTCTTGTAACGGTCCACCTGCCTCCAGGCCAGGACTTGTCGTTAGCTGGGGCTGAATTTGTAGGAAAAGGTACCTGAATAGCTGTAGTTATGAGGGAGACAAGGTCCCCATTTTCAGGGGCTGGTCATTTCTCTGTCCACAAGCAGTGTGTTCTCTGCAGCAGAAGGTTGGATCCAGGGGGATGACTCCAGCTGGTGAGTTTCTTGACTTCCTCCCACGTTTTTCTCTCTCTCTCCTCTAATGTGTTGGCCAACACACTCTCTGTCTGTCTCTGTCCTTGCCTCTCCTTGTCCTGTCTCCTTTCGTAGGACATGGGTAGGTGTGGTAGCTGTGCGTCCCCACAGACTAGGTCTTGGGAGCGATGAACAAGTAGGGGACCAAAATCACACAGGGTGGTGGGCACTAGAGTGCAGCGGTGACTGTGGGTGTTGACGGAGTCTCTGCTCTAGTGGGACTGATGTGGATGGCGTGGGACAGGAGGTAGGGATGAGGGCAAGATTTCATGCACCAGTTGCATTTTGTGTAGTGATGGCTTTTTCTTGGAGTTACTGCGTTGCAGAGGAATCATCCAGGAGCAGCAGCCGGAGGTGAAATTGGCAGAAGTAGACCTGAGCCGCCTGGAAATCCTCTTAAGTGGAGATCAACAGTCCTCAGCTTTCTGCCTCCCACATAACTGCCTGTGAGTAAGAGGTCAGGGCTTGGAATTCCTCATCTGTACTCACTGCAATTTTCTTCACACTCTGTTTGCTTCCTCATTGTCTATGGGGCTCTGTGTGATTAAGGCTCGAAGGAACCAGAGTCCCTAGATCTCTCCTGGCGTCTACAGTCTGGGACTGTGATGGTCCTGCTGTGCACCCCTGACTCTCGCCCCCCTTTGCCTCTGCTTGCTGGAAGCAACAAGCTACAAGAAGCAATAAGTTACAAGCCAAAAACATGCTTTTCCCCACAGGTGTGGTGTGTGTGACCAGAGTGTGCTGTGCAGAGTGACTGTTTTAAGGTGTCATTCCAAGGGTTGCTTTCTACTTGTAGTCCTAAAGGTGTGATGGGATGAGGGTTCAGGGCAGAGCCTCACTGTGAGGGAGAGGTGAAAAGTAGAGCCTCCCCAACATTGCCCACTGAGATGGTAACTTACTTGTTTTTTCCTCTTGTGCTGGGTTTAGTACCAAGGGAAAAGAAGTCACGTGTCAGAGTCTACTGCCTTCATGTCATGGAAAGTGAGTGAGAGCGATGGGACCTCAAGAACTACTGATGCCAAGGAAAAGCCGTCCTACTGGGAGTGGAACAGTCGCCACTCTCAATGAGATAAGTGTCTGTTTTGGTGATTGCTCGGCTCACGGCCCACCTTGCTCCTGGTAGGGACGCTCCATTTGCTGGGGCTGTGTTTGTAAGAAAATGTTTTTGTCTAGCTGTGGTTATGAGGGAGACCAGGTCAGGGGCGGCTCTAGCCATTTCGCCTCTCCAAGCACGGCGGCATGTCGTGCGGGGCGCTGTGCCGGTCGCCGGTCTTGCGGCTCCGGTGGACCTCCCGCAGGCATGCCTGCGGATGCTCCACCGAAGCCGTGGGACCAGCAGGGACGCCTGCGGGAGGTCCACCGGAGCCGCCTGCTGCCCTCCCGGCGACCGGCAGAGCGCCCCCCCGCGGCATGCCGCCTCAAGCACGCGCTTGGCATGCTGGGGCCTGGAGTCGCCCCTGGACCAGGTCCCTATTTTCAGGGGGTGCTCAGTTCTCTGGCCAGGAGCGGTGTATCATCTGCAGCACAAGGTTAGATCCAGGAGAATGACTCTAGGTGGCGAATTGCTTGCCTTCCTCCCGTGTTTTTTTTCTCTCTCTCTCTCTCTCTCCCCCCCCCCCTCTAGTATGTTGGCCCACACACACACACTCTCTCTGTCTGTCCTTGCCTTTCCTTGTGCTATCTCCCATCATTGCACACGGGCACACATACTAGGTGTGCACCTCACAGGCTGTTTCAGGAGCAATGAAGAAGTAGGAGGAGACGAAAATCATGTGGGGCAGTGCTAAAGCTCCCAAAGTGGAGTAGTAACTGTTGGTGTTAACTTGGTCTCTGTTCATCGAGTGTTGCCAATGTAGATGGGATGGAAGAGGGAGACAGGGATGAGGGCAGGATTTCAAGCACCAGTAGAGCTTTGTGTAGTGATGGCTCATGCTTGGCTTTTGCAGCTGCGCTTGCAGAGGAATTGTCCAGGAGTCCCAGGCGGAGCAGAAACTGGAGGAGGTGGATCTGAGCAGCTTGGACATCCTTCTAAGGAGACATTCAGAATGCAGAAAGCTGAGGACTGTTCATAACTGGCTGTGAGTAAGAGGTCAGTGCTTTCAATTTCTTATCTGTACTCGCTGTAGTTTTCTTCTCGGGCCGTGTGTTTCCTCATTGGTGTCATGGAGTTTGGTGGAGACAAGGCCCTGCACCCCCAGCTTCCTGTCATTCACGAAGACTCTCAGCCAGCCAGTAAAACAGAAGGCTTATTTAGACGACAGGAACACAGTCCAAGACAGATCTTGCAGGTACAGATAACAGGACCCCCTCAGTTAGGTCCATCTGGGGGGGGGGGCAGGAGGCCAGAGCCCCATCTGGGCTCCCCTCCATTTTCCCAGCCAGCTCCAATCGGAGACTCTCCAGCCCCTCCTGTCTGGCCTTTCTCCCTTTCCCGGGCCAGGAGGTCACCTGATCTTTCTCTGACACCTTCAGTTGGCCCCTTTGCAGAGGAGGGGCCCAGCCATTCTCTATGCAGACGGTATCACAGGGGCCCTCTAAGCTTTTCAAAAATCATACATCCTGATCCCCCACACCTAGATATTTAAGAAAGGCGTAGGGGAAATTGAGGCACCCACACAGTATTCAGAGAAAACATTCAGAATGTTCCCACTTGGTCACAGTTGGGTTTAGGCTTTTTGGGATTAAGGCTGGGGAAGGGACAAGAGTCTATTGAGCAAAGTGACTATTTGGGTGCAGTTAAAATGGGTCCCTTCTAGTTGCGGGTGTCAAGTAGTTGAGGGTGGAGCCATGGGACACAGGAGCTGTGAAATGAAGAGACTACTTGACATTGCAGACAGAGATGCTAATTTACTTTGTTCTTCTCTGAGCTGGGTTTAGTGCTGAGGAAAAAAGTCACACGTTAGATTCTACTGCCCTCATGCGATGGAAAGCGAGCGAGAGGGATGAGACTGCGAGCAGTGTTCATGCCAGGCAAGAGTCATTCATCTGGGAGCTGAGCAGACCCCACTGTCGCTGAGATAAGTGTCTGTTTTGCTGAGGGTTCTGTTAACGGCCCAGCTGGCTCCTGGTATAGACACCCAGTTAGCTAGGGCTGGGTTTGTAGGAAAAGGTTCCTGACTAGTGGTTATGAGGGAGACCAGGTCCCCATTTTCAGAGGCTGCTCAGTTCTCTGGCCAGGATCGGTATGTCCTCCGCAGGAGAAGGTTAGATCCATGAGGATGACTCCAGGGGGTGAGTTGCTTGCCTTCCTCCTGTGTTTCTCTTTCTCTTCTCTACTCTACTGTGTTGGCCAACACACATCCTCTCTCTCTCGCGCTCTCTCTCCTCGTGCTGTCTCCCTTCATAGGACACGGTCAGGAGTGCTAGATGTGTATCCCCACAGGCTAGGTTTCAGGAGCTATGAAGAAGTAGGAGGGGATGAAAATCATGCAGCGTAGTGGGCACTAGAGTGGAGCAGTGACTGCGGATGCTGACTGTCTCTGTTCGAGTGGGGATGATGTGGATGGGATGGAAGAGGGAAGCAGGGATGTGGGCAAGATTTCAAGCACCAATAGAGCTTTGTGTTGTGATGGCTCATGCTTGGCTTTTGTAGGTGCGCTTGCACAGGAATTGTTCTTCAGGAGCCCCAGCCCGGGGAGAAACTGGCAGAAGTGGACGTGAGCAGCCTGGACATCCTTGTAAGCAGAGATGAAGAGTCCTCAGCTTTCTGCCTTCTCCATGTCTGGCTGTGAGTGAACAATTACGGCCTCTATTCCTCATCCGTACCACTCTAGTTTTCCTCGGAAGCCATGAACCTCCTCGTTGGCCATGGGGCTCTGTGGGATTAAGACCAGGGGAAGGGACAATAGTCTCCTTTTCACAGTGACTCTCTTGGATGCAGGTGCAAGGTGCTGCTTAACATACAAATGTAAAAATAACAATACTGGATCAGATGAAAGGTCCGTGTAGTCCAGTATCCTCCCTTCCGACAGTGGCTTCGGTCAGAGGGAATGAACAGAACAGGGAATCACCGAGTGATCCATCTCCTGTTGCCCATTCCCAGCTTCTGGCAAACAGAGGCTATGGACGCCATCCCTGCCCATCCTTACTAATAGCTGTCGATAGACCTCTCCTCCATGAATTTACATAGTTCTTTTTTGAACCCCATTAAGCTTAAGCTTGAGCTTGACAGCATTCTCTGGCGAGGAGTTCCAGTTTGTGTGTGCATTGTGTGCTTTTTAATTGTATCTATAAAGGTGTAATGGGAGATGAGAGAAGAAGAACCTACACAACATTGCATATTCCGATGATAACTTTTTTGTTTTTCTCTCTTGTGCTTAGACAAAGAAGTCAAGGGTAAGAGCCTACCCCCGTTTTGAGATGTAAAGTGCACAAGAGCCGTGAGACAGTGAGTGTTGTTGATGCCAGGCTATACAGATGCCATCGAGCTGGGAGTGGAGCAGACGTCCCCATCAGTGAGATAAGTGTCTGATTTGGTGAAGACTCTGCTAACGGCCCACCTGCCTCCAGGCTGGGACTTGTCGTTAGCTGGGGCTCGGTTTGTAGGAAAAGGTTCCTGAGTAGCTGTGGTTAGGAAGGAGACAAGGTCCCCATTTCAGGGGCTGCTCATTTCTCTGTCCATAAATGGTGTGTCCTCTCTAGCAGTCAGGGCTGGCTCCAGGCACCAGCTTATCAAGCAGGTGCTTGGGGCAGCAACTCCTGAGCAGGGCAGCACTTTGAGGTATTCGGCGGCAATTTGGCGAAGGGTCCCTCACTAGGAGCGAAGGACCTCCCGCTGAATTGCCACAGATCGCGATCGCGGCTTTTTTTTTTGTTTGTTTTTGTTTTTTTTGGCTGCTTGTGGCGACAAAACCCCTGGAGCCAGCCCTGCTAGCAGTAGGTTCAATCCAAGGGGATGACTCCAGTTTATTGCCTTCCTCCTGTGTTTTTTTTCTTTTCCTCTCTCTTCTAATGTGTTGGCCAACACTCTCTCCCTGTGTCTATCTCTCTCAGTCCTTGCCTCTCCTTGTGCTGTTTCCCTTCATAGGACATGGGCAGTGGTGCTAGCTGTGCATCCCCACAGGCTAGGTCTTGGGAGCTATGAAAAAGTAGGAGGGGATGAAAATCATGCTGGACAGTGGGTGCGAGAGTGGAGTGGTGACTCAGTGTTTACTCGGTCTGTATTCATTGAGTGGATTTCACGCACCAATAGAGCTGTATGTAGTGATGTCTCATGCTTGGCTTTTGCAGCTGCGCTTCTAGAGGAATCATGGAGGAGCAGCAGCCGAAGGAGAAGGTGGCAGACGTGGACCTGAGCAACTTGGGCATTCTTCTAAGCAGAGATTAACAGTCCTCAGCTTTCTGCCTTGCACATAACTGGGTGTGAGTAAGCGATACTGTATTCAAAGCACTGAACTCCTCACTTAAAGTCGCCCCGGTTAACGTTGTTACGTTGCTGATCAATTAGGGAACATGCTTGTGTAACATTGCGCAATGCTCCCTTATAACGTTGCTTGGCAGCTGCCTGGTTTATCCAGTCCTTGCAGGAAGAGCAGCCCGTTTTAGCTAGCTGGTGGGGGCTTGGAACCAGGGTGGACCGGCAGCCCCCCATCAGCTCCCCGCCCCGTAAGTTCCCTGTGCGGCAGCCACCCAGCAGGCTATCAATTGCCGGCAGTTCAGCTGCTGTCTCAACTTCCTGACCTACTTAAAAAGGCAATGTCCTTAAAGTGGTGTCAGCGCACTTGAAGGGGCAATGTGCATCTCTCGCTCTCCCGCCCCGCCCACACACACAGGGTGTCTCTCTGTCTCTCTCTGCCATGCTGTCTCCCCTCCCTCCCTCCATTCGTGCTGCCTTGTAGAGTGTGAGGTTACATTAACAACAATGCGTTAACCCTTGAGGGCTCAGCTGAGTGCTAGTTCATCATATAGCAGTAAGGCATTCCCTGGGAAATATCCCACCCTCTGACTGCACCACCTCAACCAAGCTTCACAATAATCATTACTGGTTACAGTATTAAATTTTTTGTTTAAAACTGATACTTTTAATTCCTCATCTTTACTTGCTCTAGTATTGTTCACAGGCCGTGTGCTTCCTCGTTGAGTACAGGACTCTGTGGTATTAAGGCTGGGGAGTGGCCAGAGTCTGCTGTTCAGAGTGACTGTCGGGTGCTGTTGCAAAGGCTGCTTTTTGGCTGAAATGCTAAAGGTGTCATGGGAAGAGTGTTGAGGGCGGAGCGCCGCCGTGTGGGAGAGGTGAAAAGAAGAGCTAACGCAACGTTGCCTGCTTAGATGGTAACTTGCTTGTTTTTCTCCTTGTGCAGGGTTTAGTACCAAGGGAAAAGAAGTCACGTATCAGTCTACTGTCATCATGCGAAGGAAAGTGAGACCAACGAGACTGCGATCATTGTCATAATCAGGCATTAGCTGTACATCTGGGAGCGGAGCAGTCACCGCTGTCAGTGAGATAAATGTCTGGTTTGGTGAGGGATCTGCTTATGGCCCACCTGGCTCCAGGTAGGGATGCCCCATTAGCTGGGGCTGGGTTTGTAAGAAAAGATTCCTGACTAGCTGCTGTTATGAGGGAGACAAGGTCCCCATTTTCAGGAGCTTGTTATTGGTCTGTTCACAAGCAGTGTGTCCTCTGCAGCAGAAGGTTGGATCCAGGGGGATGAATCCAGCTGGTGAGTTTCTTGCCTTGCTCTTTCTCTCTCTCTCTCTCTCTGTCTCTTCTCTAGTGTGTTGGCCAACATTCTTTCTCTCTCTGTCTATGTCCTTGCCTCTCCTTGTGCTGTCTCCCCTCATAGCACACGGGCAGGTGTGTTACGTGTGCATCCCCACAGGCTAGGTCTCGGGAGCTATGAACAAGTAAGAGGGGATGAAAATCATGCAGGGTAGTGGGCACTAGAGTGGAGTGTAGACTGTCGATGTTGACTTGGTTACTGTTCATCAAGTGGGGCTGATGTAGATGGGATGGGAGAGGGAGGCGGGCATGAGGGCAAGATTAAATGCACTAATAGAGCTCTGTGTAGTGATGGTACTTACTTGACTTTATTAGTTTGCAGAGGAATCATCCAGGAGCCCTCGCCGGATGAGAATATGCAGAAGTGGACCTCAGCAGCCTGGACATCCTTTTAAGGAGACATGAATATTCCTCATCTTTCTGCCTTTTGCATAACTGCCTGTGAGTAAGAGATGAGCACTTTCAATTCCTCACCTCTGCTCGCTGTAGTCTTCTTCACAGGCCGTGTGCTTCCTCGTTTGTTACGAGACTCTGGGATTAAGGCTGGGGAAGGGACAAGAATCTCCTGAACAAAGTGACTATTTTGGGACCAAGTGTACTTAGATTTCCAGAAAGCCTTTGATAAGGTCCTTCACCAAAGGCTCTTATGTAAATCAAGTTATCATTGGAAAAGAGTGAAGATCCTTTCATAGATTGAGAACTGCTTAAAAGACAGGGAATAAAGGGTAGGAATTAATAGTAAATTTTCAGAATGGAGATGGGTAACTAGTTGTGTTCCCCAAGGGTCAATGCTAGGACACATCCTATTCAATTTATTCATAAATAATCTGGAGAAAGGTGAGGTGGCAAAGATTGCAGATGATACTAAACTGCTCAAGATAGTTTAGGGAACTTTTTGAAGTTCTTCACAGTGTTCATTGGATTTAATTAAGTGATTGGGCAACAAAATGGCAAATGAAATTTCATGTGGATAAATGTGAAGTAATGCACATTCGGGGGGAAAAAACAACCCCAACTATACATACAATATGATGGGGGGGCTAATTTAGCTACAACTAATCAGGAAAGCGATCTCTTAAGGTCATCGTGGATAGTTTTCCGAAGATGTCCACGCAGAGTGCAGGAGCAGTCAAAAAAGCAAACAGGATGTTTGGAATCATTAAAAGAGGAATAGAGAATAAGGCAGAGAATATCTTACTGTCCTTATATAAATCCATGGTACTCCCACACCTTGAATACTCGGTACAGATGTGGTCTCCTCATCTCAAAAAAGATATACTGGCATTAGAAAAGGTTCAGAGAAGGGCAGCTAAAATGATTATGGGGTTCAGAATGGATCCCATATGAGGAGAGATTAAAGAGGCTAGGACTTTGCAGCTTGGAAAAGAGGAGATTAAGGGGACATATGATAGAGGTATATAAAATGACGAGAGGTGTCGAAAAAGTGAATAAGGAAAAATATATTTACTTCCTGTAATATAAAACTAGGGGCCACCAAATGAAATTAATGGGCAGCAGGTTTAAAATAAATACAAGGAAGTTCTTCTTCACGCAGCGCACAGTCAACCTGTGGAACTCGTGAAGGCCAGGACTAGAACAGGGTTTATAAGAGAACTGGATAAATTCGTAGAGGTTAGGTCCATTAATGGCTATTAGCCAGGATGGGTAAGGAATGATGTCCCTAGCCTCTGTTTGTCAGAGGGTGGAGATGGATGGCAGGAGAGAGATCACTTGATCATTCCCCGTTGGGTTAATTCCCTCTGGGGCACCTGGCAATGGCCAGGATACTGGGCTGGCTGGATCTTTGGTCTGAGCCAGTTTGGCCATTCTTATGTTTTTATGGGTGCCTTTACAATGGGTGCCTTCCAGTTGCAATTGTAAAGTAATAAAGGGAGATGGGTTGAGGGTGGAGGGCTGGGATACGGGAGATGTGAAATGAAGAGACTACGTGACATTGCAGTTGGAGATGCTAATTTTTTTTGTTTCCCTCCCTCTGCTGAGATTAGTACCAAGGAAAAAAGTCACGGTCAGAGTCTACTGTCCTCATGCGATGGAAAGTGAGCGAGAGCGACGAGACCACGAGCATTGTCGAAATCAAGCATTAGCCGTGCATCTGGGAGCGGAGCAGCTACTGCTGTCAGTGAGATAAGTGTCTGCTCTGGTGAGAGCTCTGCTCACGTCCCACCTGGCTCCAGGTAGGGACGTCTTGTTAGTTGGGCCTGGGTTTGTAACAAAATGTTCATGACTAGCTGTGGTTATGAGGGAGACTGGGTCCCCATTTTCAGGGTCTGCTCATTTCTCTGCTGACAAGCGATGTGTCCTCTGCAGAAAAGGTAGGTTCCAGGTGGCGAGTTGCTTGCCTTCCTCCTGTGTTTCTCTCTCTCTTCTCTAGTGTTGGCCAACACACTCTGTCAGTCTGTCCTTGCCTCTTTTTCTGCTGTTTCACTTCATTGCACACAGGCAGGTGAGTTAGCTGTGTATCCCCAGAGGCCAGGTCTCGGGAAGCATGGCGAAGTAGGAGAGGACGAAAATAATTCAGGGAAGTGGGTGTGAGAGTGGAGGCAGGTACTGGAAGGTCTTGTGCACCTGTAGTGTTTTTGGCAGTGATGGCTGTTCCATAGGTGGTTTGCTGTTCTTGGAGAGGGCAGCGGAGCATCTGCAGGAAGCGGACCTGCACAATCTAGCTGTTTCACTTTGCAGTGGAGCCGAGGAGCGCTCTTGTAATGTTGGAGGAGCAGGTGCGTGTTTTTGTGAAATGATATTTCTCTATCCAGTATCTGCAGAGTGAGGTGCCTCGTGGAGAGCAGAGAGATGCTTCTCCTATCCATGGGATGGGTCCTGGGGAAGGTCCAGCTCTGCCTGTGGCTGGCAGTGGTCTGGGATTGTCCCTTTCCTGGAGGGCTGTAGCTCCTTAGGAGTGGTGAGTATTTTAGGCCCTGGGTAAGCTGAAGAAGAATAAAGAAGGAGGGAGCAGCAGCCAGTGACGTGTGTCTCCGTTGTTCTTCCATGCACAAGTGATGACCTAGCTTACAAGTGTTCTCTCTCTCTCTCTCTTTTCAGTCGTACTGAAATTGGTCAGATGAGAGATCGGCCAACCTGTGGCAGAGACCAAAGAAGGAACAGCCACCCAGAGCCCATCCCTAGGGATGGAAGCTGGAAAATGATCTGCAGAGTAAGAGCAAATGGAAACTTGCTGAAGTTCAGTATTGAGGGAGGGCTGCAAATACTCTTGTCAGTGGAGAGAATTTGTGAGTATGGGGAGGGCCCCTGAGGAAAGGTCTCAGCATCTCACAGGGGCACGATAAGCTCGGGGGAATCCTTTGTGCCCTCTCAAGGAATTGTCAGGTGCTATGGAGTCTTCCCAAAGTGCGATAACTCTTTGTGGAGAGCCAGGAAGGTGACTACAGGTGCTGAGTGTGCCTCCTTCCTGTACGTGTATCTCTGCTCTCATATGTTGGCCAACATGTGCGCGCTCTCTTTCTGTGTCTCTCCTTGTCTCCTTGCATAGAACATGGGCAATGGTGGATGCTCACTGTCTAGGGCTGGAGAGCCTGCATTCCACTGGGGCATTGGGAGGGGGAAGAGAAGCATGATGGGTACTAGATCCTCCATTGGTAGTGGTGGGGGTGAGTGTAGGAGTTGACTCTGACTCTGTTCATCAAGTGGGGCTGATGTACGATGGGTGGGAGAGGGAGGGCGGCATCTCTCACACCAATAGAACTTGGGGCAGTGACAGCCCCTGTGATGGGTTGGATCACAGACACCCCCCTGGGAGCTGACAACTGATGTGCCAAGTCTACCTCTGCCCCTGCTTTCCCTGCTAGCTCAGGACTCTAGCACCCTCTCTTGCTGAGCCAGATAGTCCCATCTGCTCCAACATAGACCCAGGGTCTGAATTACTTGCCCCAAAGCTGCAGGTTGACCTGAAAACAGCTCACAGAAGTGTGCTTGTCTTTAGCACTCAGTTGCCCAGCACCCAATGGTGTACAAACACAAATAAATCCGTTTTACCCTGCATAAAGCTTATACGGAGTAAACTCATAGAGGATGAACTATTTATAACACTGATAGAGAGAGATGCACAGCTGTTTGCCCCCCTCCAGGTTAACTCTGGGTTAATTACTAAGTAAAAAGTGATTTTATCAATACGGAAAGTAGGATTTAAGTGGTTCCAAATAGTAACAGAACAAAGTAAGTCACCAAGCGAATTAAAAAGCGCAAATCTATGTCTAATCAAACTGAACACAGATAATCTCACCCTCAGAGATGCTTCAGTAAGTTTTTTCCTCAGACTGGACCCCATCCAGGCTTGGGAACAATTATTTCCCTGGTACAGCTCTTGTTCCAGCTCAGGTGGTAGCTAGGGGATTCTTCATGACTCCATGGAGCTATAAAGGTGTAATGGGAGATGGGAGAACCACCACCTACACAACACTGCAGATTCCAATGATAACTTCTGTTTTTCCCTCTTGTGTTGTGCTTAGTACTACGGAGAAAGAAGTGAAGGGTAAGAGCCCACCCCCGTTGTGAGATGGAAAGCACCAAGAGCCGTGAGACCACAAGCGTTGTCGATGCCAGGCTATGGCGATGCCATCCATCTGGGAGTGGAGCAGCCGTCACCATCAGTGAGATAAGTGTCTGGTTTGGGGAGGACTCCGGTAACGGCCCATCTGCCTCCAGGCTGAGACTTGTCATTAGCTGGGGCTCGGTTTGTAGGAAAAGATTCCTGACCTGCTGTGGTTGCAAGGGAGACAAGGTCCCCATTTTCAGGGGCTGGTCTTTTCTCTGTCCACAAACAGTGTGTCCTACGCAGCAGAAGGTTGGATGGAGGAGGATGACTCCAGCTGTTGAGTTTCTTGACTCCATCCCACGTTTTCTCTCTCTCTCTCTCTCTCTCTCTCTCTCTCTCTCTCTCTCTCTCTCTCTCTCTCTGTCCTTGCCTCTCCTTGTGCCGTCTCCCTTCGTAGGACACGGGCAGGTGTGTTAGGTGTGCATCCCCACAGGCTAGGTCTTGTGAGCTATGAACAAGTAGGGGACCGAAATGATGCAGGGCAGTGGGTGCTAGAGTGGAGCGGTGACTGTGGGTGTTGACTGAGTCTCTGCTCTAGTGGGGCTGATGTGGATGGGATGGGAGAGAGAGACAGGGATGAGAGCAAGATTTCACGCATCAATTGTATTTTGTGTAGCGATGGCTCTTGATTGGCTTATTTGATGCACTTGCAGAGAAATCATCGGGGAGCAGCAGCAGGAGGAGAAACTAGCAGACGCGGACCTGGGCAGCCTGGACATCCTTCTAAGCACAGATTAACAGTCCTCAGCTTTCTGCCTTCCACGTAACTGGCTGTGAGTAAGCGCTTGGTGCTTCGAATTCCTCATCTGTTCTTGGTCCAGTTTTGTTCCTGGTCGGGTACATGGCTCTGTGGGGTTAAGAGGAGGGAAAGGCACAAGTCTCCTGTGCAGAGTGGCTGTTTTGAGTGTACGTGCAACAGGCTGCTTTCTAGTTGTGCTCCTGAAGGTGTAACGGAAGAAGGGTTATGGGTGGAGGTCCGGAGTGCGGTAAATGGGAGAAGAACTTATGTGATGTTGCCAATTGAGATGCTAACTCGTTTGTTTCTCCTCCACCGCCATGTGCTGGGTTCAGGACCAAGAGAAAAGAAGTGGAGGGTCAGCGTCGGCTCACCTCACGTTACGGAAAGTGAGTGAGAGCGACGAGATTGCAAGCATTTTGGATGCCAGGCAAGAGCCGTCCAGCTGGGAGCGGAGCAGCCACCACTGTCAATGAGATAAGTATCTGTTTTGGTGATTGCTATGCTCACTGCCCACCTGAATCCAGATACAAATGCCCCATTAGCTGGGGCTGGATTTGTTACAAAATATTCCTGACTAGGTGTGGTTCTGAAGGAGACAAGGTCCCCATTTTCAGGGGCTGCTCATTTCTTTGTTCACAAGCGCTGTGTCCTCTGCAGAAAAAGTTGGATCCAGGAGGTTGATTCCCAGGTGGCGAGTTGCTTGCCTTCCTCCTGTGTTTTTTTTCTCTCTCTCTCTTCTCCAGTACGTTGGCCAACACTCACCCTTTCTCTTTCTGTCCTTGCTTTTCCTTGTGCTGTCTCCCTTCGTACGACACGAGCACGTGTGATCGGTGTGCACCCCCACCGAGTAGGTCTCGGGAGCCATGATGAAGTAGGAGGGGACAAAAATTATGCAAGGTAGCGGGCGTGGGAGTCGAGGGGTGACTGTCAGTGTTAACTTGGTCTCTGTTCATCAAGTGGGGTAGAGGTAGATGGGCTGGAAGAGGGAGGCAGGGATGAGGGCAAGATTTCAAGCATCAATAGAGATGTGTGTAGTGATGTATTTGCAAAAGCCAAGCATGAGCCATTTCCAGAGGAATTTCCCAGGAGCCGTAGCCGGAGGAGAAGTTGGCAGATGTGGACATGAGGAAACTGAACATCCTTCTGAGCAGACACGAACAGTCCTCGGCTTTCTGCTTCCCACATAACTGGCTGTGAGTTAGCTGTCAGTGCTTTGAATTCCTCATCTGTTCTTGCTGTACTTTTCTTCACGTGCCGTGTGCTTCCTCCTTGGGCATGAGGATCTTTGGCATTAAGGTGGGGGAAGGGCCAAGAGTCTCCTGAGCAAAGTGACTATTTTGGGTGCAGTTACAATGGGTCCCTTCTAGTTGCAGGTGTAAAGTAGTAATGGGAGATGGGTTGAGGGCAGAACCGTGGGATACAGGAGCTGTAAAATGAAGAGACTACGTGACATTGCAGACGGAGATGCTGTTTTCTTTTTTTGCTTTTCTCCCCTCTGCTGGGTTTAGTACCAAGGAAAAAGAAGTCACACGTCGGAGTCTACTGCCCTCATGTGATGGACAGTGAGTGAGAGCAGCGAGCCTGTGAGCATTGTTCGTGCCAGGCAAGAGCCGTCCATCTGGGAACTGAGCAGAGGCCACTGTCACTGAGATAAGTGTCTGGTTTGGTGATTGCTCTGCTCACAGCTCAACTCCTGGTAGGGACACCCCTTAGCAAGGTCTGGGTTTGTAAGAAAAGGTTCCTAACTAGTGGTTA
Source organism: Mauremys reevesii (assembly GCF_016161935.1). Lineage (NCBI taxonomy): Eukaryota > Metazoa > Chordata > Testudines > Geoemydidae > Mauremys > Mauremys reevesii. Next base: position 26,390,293 of record NC_052641.1, read on the forward strand.
TGAAGGAGACAAAGTCCCCATTTTCAGGGACTGGTCATTTCTCTGGCCAGGAGGGGTGTGTCCTCTGCAGCAGAAGGTTGGATCCAGGGGTAAGACTCCAGGTCTTGAGTTTCTTGACTCCCTCCCATGTTTTTTTTTCTCTCTCTCTCTCTCTCCTCTAATGTGTTGGCCAACACACACTCTGTCTGTCTGTCTGTCTCTCACTCTGTCTCTGTCCTTGCTTCTTCTTGTGCTGTCTCCCTTCATAGGACACGGATAGGAGTGCTAGGTGTGCATCCCCACAGGCTAGGTCTCGGGAGCTATGAACAAATAGAAGGAGATGAAAATCATGCAGGGTATTGGGCGCTAGAGTGGAGCGGTGTCTGTGGATGTTGACTCAGTCTCTGTTCATCGAGTCGAGCGGATGTAGATGGGATGGGAGAGGGAATCAGGGATGAGGGCAAGATTAAATGCACCAGTAGTGCTGTGTGTAGTGATGGTACTTACTTGAATTTATTAGTTTGCAGAGGAATCATCCAGGAGCCCTCACCGAACGAGAATATGCAGAAGTGGATGTGAGCAGCCTGGACATCCTTCTAAGGAGACCTCAACAGTCCTCAGGTTTCTGCCTTCTGCCTAATTGGCTGTGAGTAAGCAGTGAGTGCTTGGAATTTTTGTACTCACTGTAATTTTCTTCATAGACCATTTCCTTCCTTGTTTGGTATGGGGCACTGTGGGATTAAGGCTGGGGAAGAGACCAGAGTCATACTTGCCAACTTTCACTGGGTAGATAAGAACCCTGAATTCACAATATTCCAAAAATCAAGCTAATCCTATTTCAAATAAGGCCAAAACAAGCCAATTCCTAAGAACCCCAGCACTCAATGACTAGATCTCTCCTGGCGTGCAGTCTGGGACTGTGGTGGGTCCGCTGTGCACCCCTGACTCTCTCCCCCCTTTGCCCCTGCTTGCCGGAAGTAGCAAGCTACAACGAGCAATAAGTTACAGGCCAAAACCAAGCCCGATTTGTATGTTTTATTTTCCCCCTTGAGATTTGGTGTGTGTGTGACCAGAGTCTGCTGTGCAAAGTGACTATTTCGGGTGTCGTTGCAAGGGGTGCTTTCTACTTGCAGTCCTACCGGTGTAATGGGAATAGGGTTGAGGGCGGAGCCCCACTGTGTGCTGGAGGGGAAAATAAGAGCCTACCCAAAGTTGCTGACTGAAAGGGTAACTGATTTGTTTTTCCCCCTTGTGCTGGGTTTAGTAGCAAGAGAAAAGAAGTCACAGGCCAGAGTCTACTGCCCTCGTGCAATGGAAAGAGAGCAAGAGCGATGAGTCTGCAAGCGTTGTTGATGCGACGCAGAAGGCGTCCATCTGGGAGCGGAACCGCCACCACTCTCAATGAGATAAGTGTCTTCTTTGGTGATCGCTCTGCTCAAGGCCCATCTTGCTCCCGGTAGGGACGCCCCGTTAGCTGGGGCTGGGTTTGTAAGAAAAGGTTCCTGACTAGTTGTGGTTACAAGGGAGACGATGTCCCCATTTTCAGGGGCTGCTCATGTCTCTGGCCAGGACCAGTGTGTCCTCCGCAGCATATTAGATTCAGGGGGATGACTCCAGCTGGTGAGTTTCTTGACTCCCTCCCACGTTTTTCTCTCTCTCTCCTCTAATGTGTTGGCTAACACACACTCTCTGTCTGTCTCTCACTCTCTCTGTCCTTGCCTCTTCTTGTGCTGTCTTCCTTCATAGGACACGGGCAGGTGTGTTAGGTATGCATCCCCACAGGCTAGGTCTTGTGAGCTATGAACAAGTAGGGGACCGAAATGATGCAGGGCAGTGGGCGCTAGAGTGAAGCGGTGACTGTGGGTGTTGACTGAGTCTCTGCTCTAGTGGGGCTGATGTGGGAGGCAGGGATGAGGGCAAGATTTCACGCACCAATTGAATTTTTTGTAGTGAGGGCTCTTGCTTGGCTTATTTGCTGCACTTGTAGAGGAATTGTCCAGGAGCAGCAGCCAGAGGAGAAATTGGCAGACGTGGGCCTGAGGAGCCTGGACATTCTTCTAAGGAGACATGAACAGTCCTCAGCTTTCTGCCTCGTGCATAACTGGCTGTGGGTAAGTGGTCAGTGCTTGGAATTCCTCATCTGTACTTTCTGTGATTTTCTTCACACTTTGTTTGCTTCCTTGTTGGGTGTGGGGCATTTTGGGATTAAGACTGGGGAAAGGACCAGAGTCACAATTGCTAACTTTCACTGGGGAAATAAGCACCCCGACTTTGACAATAAGCCAAAAATCAAGATAAACCCATTTGAAAACAAGGCCAAAACAAGCCAATCCCTAAGAACCCCAACACTCAATGACTAGATCTCCCCTGGCGTGCAGTCTGGGACTGTGGTGGGCCCGCTGTGCACCTCAACTAGCCGTCCCCTTTGCTCCTCCTTGTCCGTGCTTGCTGGAAGCAAAAAGCTACAAGAGGCAATAAGTTACAAGGCAAAAAGAAGCACAATTTCTGTGTGTTTTCCCCACAGGTTTGGTGTGTCTGACCAGAGTCATCTGTGCAGAGTGACTATTTCAGGTGTTGTCACAAGGGGTGCTTTCTACTTGTAGTCATAAAGGCGTGATGGGAGGAGGGTTCAGGGCAGAACCCCACCATGTGGGAGAGGCAAAAAGAAGCGGCTACCCAACATTGCCAATTGAGATGGTGACTGACTTGTTTTTCCGCTGGATTTAGTACCAAGGGAAAAGAAGTGACAAGTCAGAGTCTACTGCCCCCATACGATGGAAAGTGAGCGAGAGTGATGGGACTGCGAGAATTATTGATGCCTTGAAAAAGCCGTCCAACTGGGAATGGAAGAGTCATCACTGTCAATGAGATAAGTGTCTGTTTTGGTGATTGCTCTGCTCACGGCCCACCTTGCTCCTGAAAGGGATGCCCCGTTTGCTGAGGCTGTGTTTGTAAGAAAAGGTTCCTGCCTAGCTGTGGTTTTGAGAGAGAGAGAAGATTCCCATTTTTAGGGGCTGCTCAGTTTTCTGGCCAGGAGCAGTGTGTCCTACGCAGCAGAAGGTTGCATCTAGGAGAATGAGTCCAAGTGGTGAATTGCTTGCCTTTCCCTCGTGTTTCTTTCTCTCTCTCTCCTCTAGTGTGTTGGCCAACACTCTTTCTCAATCTGTCCTTGCTTTTCCTTGTGCTGTCTCCCTTCTTAGGATATCGGCAGGCGAGCTAGGTGTGCACCCCCACAGGTTGTGTCTTGGGAGCCATAAAGAAGTAGGAGGGGACGAAAATCATGCGGGGCAGTCGGTGCGAGACTGGAGCGATGACTGTTGGTGTTGTGGGGCTAAGACAGATCGAAAGCGACGCAGGGAAGAGGGGCTTAATTGGGCTCTATGTAGTGCAGAAGTTCTCAAACTGGGGTTTAGGTCCCGTCAGGGGGCCGCAAGGTTGTTATTTGGGGGGTTGTGAAATGTCATCCTCCATACTAAACATCACTTTGCTTCCAGCATTTATAATGGTGTTGAATATACAAAAAGTGTTTTTAATTTATAAGAGGAGGGTCACACTCAGAAGCTTTCTATGTAAAAGGGATCATCAGTACAAAAGGTTGAGAACCACTGGTGTAGTGATAGTTCTTGCTTGTCTTTATTAGTTTGCAGCGGAATTGTGCAGGAGTCTCAGCTGGAGAAGAAGCTGTCAGAAGTGGACCTGAACTGCCTGGACATCCTTCTAAGGAGACATGAACAGTCCTCAGCTTTCTGCATTCTGGATAACTGGCTATGAGTAAGAAGTCAGTGTTTTCAATTCCTTATCTGTACTCACTCTTGCTTCCTTCATAGGCCGTGTGCTTCCTCGTTGGGTACGAGGCTCTTTGGGATTAAGGCTGGGGAAGGGACAAGTCTCCTGAGCAAAGTGACTATTTTGGGTGCAGTTAAAATGGGTCCCTTCTAGTTGCAGCTGTAAAGTAGTAATGGGAGATGGGTTGAGGGCGGAGCTGTGGGATACGGGAGATGTGAAATGAAGAGACTACGTGACATTGCAGACGGAGATGGTAATTATATTTTTTTTCTTCCTTTTACTTCCTTGGTACTAAACCCAGCAGTCACACATCAGAGTCTACTGTCCTCATGCGATGGAAAGTGAGTGAGAGCAGCGAGCCTGTGAGCATTGTTCATGCCAGGCAACAGCCGTCAATGTGGGGGTCGAGCAGACGCCACTGTCAGTGAGATAAGTGTCTGTTTTGCTGAGGGTTCTGCTCATGGCCCATATCAGTTTCTTGCCTTTCTCTCTCTCTCTTCTCTAGTGTGTTGGCCAACAATCTGTCTCTGTCCTTGCCTCTCCTTGTGCTGTCACCTTTCATAGGACACGGGCAGGAGTGCTAGGTGTTCATCCCCACAGGCTAGGTCTCAGGAGCTATGAAGAACTAGGAGTGTATGAAAATAATGCATGGAAGTTGGCGCTAGATGGGAGCGGACACACTCAGTGTTGACTCAGTCTCTGTTCATCTAGTCGAGCTGATGGGAGAGGGAGGCAGGGATGAGTGCATTCATAGAGCTCTGTGTAGTGACAGTTCTTGCTTGGCTTTATTAGTTTGCAGAGGAATCGTCCAGGAGCCCCAGCCGGATGAGAATGTCAGAAGTGGACCTGAGCAGCCTGGACATCCTTCTAAGGAAACAAGAATAGTCCTCAGGTTTCTGCCTTCTGCATAACTGGCTGTGAGTAAGGGCTCAGTGCTTTGAACTCAGTCATCTGTACTCACTGTAGTATTCTTTATTGACCGTGTGGTTTCTTGTTGGGTACAGGGCTCTGTGGGATTAAGGGTGAGGGGCCAGAGTCTGCTGTGCAGAGTGACTCTGTTGGGTGTTGTTGTAAGAGGTGCTTTGTACTTTTAGTCCTAAAGGTGTAATGGGTAGAGGCGGAACCCGCCGTGCGTGAGAGGGGAAAAGAAGAGCCTAAGAGACATTTCTGACTGAGACGGTAGCTTACTTGTTTTATCCCCTGGTTTTAGTACCAAGGAAAAAGACATCACATGTCAAAGTCTACTGCCCTTATGAGTGAGAGTGACGAGACTGCGAGCGTTGTTGGTGCCAGGCAGGAGCCGTCCATCTGGGAGCAGAACAGCTGCTACTATCACTGAGATAAGTATCTGTTTTGCTGAGGGTTCTGCTCACGGCCCACCTGGCTACAGGTAGAGACACCCCGTTAGGTGGAGTGGGTTTGTAAGAAAAGGTTCCTGACTAGCTGTGGTTTTGAGGGAGACACGGTCCCCATTTTCAGGGGCTGATTTCTCTGGCCAGGATCGGTGTGTCCTCGGCAGGAGAAGGTTAGATCCATGAGGGATGACTCCAGGTGGTGAGTTGCTTGCCTTCCTCCTCTGTTTCTCTCTCTGTCTTCTCTTCTCTACTCTACTCTACTGTGTTGGCCAACACACTCTCTCTCTCTCTCTCTCTCTCTCTCTCTCTCTCTCTCTCTCTCTCTCTCTCTCGGCTGTCTCCCTTCATAGGGTACAGGCAGGAGTGCTATGTGTGCATCCCCTCAGGCTAGGTCTCGGGAGCTATGAACAAGTAGGAGGGGACGAAAATCATGCATCGTAGTGGGCGCTAGAGTGGAGGGGTGACTGTAGATGTTGACTGTCTCTCTTCAAGTGGGCCTGATGTAGATAGGCAGGGATGAGGGCAAGATTACCTGCACCAATTGAATTTTGTGTAGTGATGGCTCTTGCTTCGCTCATTTCCTGCGCTTGCAGAGGAATTGTCCAGGAGCAGCAGCTGAAGGAGAAAGTGGCAGACGCGGACCTGAGGAGCCTGGACATCCTTCTAAGCAGACATGAAAGGTCCTCAGATTTCTGCCTCCCGCACAACTGGCTGTGAGTAAGCGGTCAGTGCTTGGAATCCCTCATCTATACTGGCTCCGGTTTTGTTCAGAGGCTCTGAATTTCTTCATTGGACATGGTGCTCTGTGGGATTCAGACGAAGCAAAGGCACAAGTCTTCTGTGCAAAGTGAGTATCTTGGATGTAGGTGCAGTGGGCTGCTTTTTAGTTGTAGTGCTAAAGCTGTAATGGGAGGAGGGCTGAGGCGGAGCCCTGAGGTGTGGTAGATGGGAGAAGAAGAACCTATGCACATTGCAGACTGAGATGCTAACTGATTTGTTTTTCCCCCTAGTGCTGGGTTTAGTACCAAGTGCAGAGTCAGAGTCCACTCCGCACATGCCATGGAAAGGGAGCGAGAGCTGGGAGATTCTAAGCATTGTTGATGCCAGGAAGAGCCATCCAGCTGGGAGTGGAGCAAGGACCACTGTCAGTGAGATAAGTGTCTTGTTAGGTGAAGGCTCTGCTGTGGTTACAAGGAGACAAGGTCCCTATTTTCAGGGGCTGCTCAGTCCTCTGGCCAGTACAGGTGTGTCCTCTGCAGCGGAAGGTTGGATCCAGGAGGATGACTCCAGGTGACAAGTTGCTTGCCTGCCTTCCTCCCGTGTTTCTCATTTTCTCGCTCTGTCTCTTTAGTGTGTTGGCCAACACTCTCTCTTAATCTGTCCTGTCCTTTCCTTGTGCCATCTCCCTTCTTAGGACACAGGCAGGCCTCTGAGGTGTGCATCTCCACAGGTTAGGTCTTGAAAGCCCTGGAGTAGTAGGAGGGGACTAAAACCATGCGGGGTAGTGGGTGCGAGAGTGGAGCAGTGACTGTCAGTGTTGAATAGGTCTCTGTTCAAGTGGGGCTGATGTAGATGGGTGGAAGAGGGAGGCAGGATTGAGGGCAACATTTCAAGCACCATTAGAACTGTGTGTAGAGATGGCGCATGCTTGGCTTTTGCAGCTGCATTTCCAGAGGAATTGTCCAGGAGCTTGAGCCGGAGGAGAAACTGGCAGAGGTGGATCTGAGCAGCTTGGACATGGTTCTAACCAGACAGGAACAGTCCTCAGCTTTCTGCCTTCTGAACACCTGGCTGTGAGTAAGCGGTCAGTGCTTTCAATTCCTTATCTGTACTCGCTGTAGTTTACTTCACAGGCCTTGTGCTTCCTCCTTGGGTACCGGGCACAGTGGTATTAAGGCTGGGGAAGGGACAGGAGTCTCCTGAGCAAAGTGACTATTTTGGGTGCAGTTACAATGGATCCCTTCTAGTTGCAGATGTATAGTAGTAATAGAAGATGGTTTGATGGCGGAGCCGTGGGATATGGGAGATGAAGAGACTACGTGACATTGCAGATGGAGATGCTAATTTGTTTGTTTTTCTCTCCTCTGCTGGGTTTAGTACCAAGGAAAAATAAGTCACATGTCAGAGTCTACTGCCCTCATGCAATGGAAAGTGAGTGAGAGCAGCGAGCCTGTGAGCATTGTTCATGCCAGGCAAGAGCCGTTCATTTGGGAGCCAAGCAGATGCCACTGTCAGTGAGATAAGTGTCTGTTTTGCTGAGGGTTCTGTTATCAGCCAATCTGACTCCAGGTACAGACACCCTGTTAGCTGGGGCTGGTTTGTCAGAAGAGTTTCCTGACTAGCTGGGGAGACAAGGTCCCCATTTTCAGGGGCTTGTCATTGCTCTGTTCACAAGCAGTGTGTCCTCCGCAGGAGAAGGTTGGATCCAGGAGGATGACTCCAGATGGTGAGTTACATGCCTTTCTCCTGTGTTTCTCTCTCTCTCTTCTCTAGTGTGTTGGCCAACACTCTCTCTCTCTCTCTCTCTCTGTCTCTGTCTCTGTCCTTGCCTCTCCTTGTGCCGTCTCCCTTCATAGAACAGGGGCAGGAGTGCTAGGTGTGCATCCCCACAGGCTTGGTCTCGGGAGCTATGAACAAGTAGGAGGGGATGAAAATCATGCAGGATAGTGGGTGCCAGAGTGAGGCAGTGTCTGTGGATGTTGACTCAGTCTCTGTTCATTGAGTCCGGCGGCTGTAGATGGAATGGGAGAGGGAGGCAGGGATGAGGACATTCATAGAGCTCTGTGTAATGATGGTCCTTGCTTGGCTTTATTAGTTTGCAGAGGAATTGTCCAGGAGCCCTCGCCGGAGGAGAATATGCAGAAGTGGATCTGAGAAGCCTGGACATCCTTCTAAGGAGACATGAATAGTCCTCGGGTTTCTGCATAACTGGCTGTTCCTCATCTGTACTTGCTGTAGTTTTCTTCACAGGCCGTGTGCTTCCTCCTTGGGTACGGGGCTCTGTGGCTGGGGAGGGCCCAGAATCTGCTCTGCAGAGTGACTATGTTGGGTGCCATTAAGAGGGCCAATGCAGAGAGGAGAAAAGGGGCCTGAACCCTGATTACAGGACGGTCACCCTTTCTTTAGTAAAATACTCCTCCTTCTTTTTTACTCGGTGTGGGTGGGGCGGGAAGTCCCCAATGTGAAAAGATCTGGAAATGAACAGGTAAGGGAGGGATCCTGCTGAGTGTCTCCTTTCCGATCAATCCTCCATCTCTCAGCGACACCCTTCCGGACTTACCTTCCTACCTCACCAAGAAAATAACTTTGTGCTCCCTAACCAGAAACCAGGGAGAAGGTAGTCTTTTTTTTTACCAGAAAAGACCCCTCTTCCTTGTGACGCAGTCCTGTTAGTAGGGTTAGGTGCACCCAAGTGCTGGCTCCGAATACCACCGCATGTGATTACAACACCTGAACATCAACACATTTCAGAAAGGACCGCCACATCATTCCCTTCGGACGTAGCCCTAGGAATCTCCTCTGTCTATCTCCAAAGAGAGACAAGGCCTGGAATTTGGACACAGCTGAGGGAGCTGTCCGAATCTCTACAGTTGAACACTCATCAGTGCGACGGTGTCTTTCTTGTGCACAAGAAAACAAAGGGTCAAAGTTGTGGTTGGTTGAGCGGTGTAAATTGGGCAGGGCAAAAGGACTTGCGGAAGGATGAGGTGGAAGTGAGGGTCTGAAAGGAGCCCCCCACCTCACCTGTTCATTTCTAGATGGTGTGACATTTGCATGGTTGGGCCATTTCTTGGCTTTTTTGAGAAAAGGGGCGAATTTTCCCATGGCTTCCACCATCCCCTTACAGCTGCCCCTTCGCCACACTATGTTGCATCTGACCTGGATAGGTCGCAAGTAAGATTTCACTTCAAATCTCAAAGTCCAGTAGAAATAATTGTGGGGGAATTTCCTGTCACTAAGAGAAACAGAAGCTCAAGCCTTCTCAAGGGGTGGGGTGTTGCTCAGCCACAGGCACAAAAAGGCTCCCCTAGTTTAAGCGCATGAGGATAAGACGTTACAGCCTCGTTACAGGGCAGTCATTTTGCCGGGCATGTCAAAGTGACCTGTGGTTTAATTTGCTTGGCAAAGGAGACCCAAACCTTCCTTACAGGGTGGTCCTTAAGCCAGGGGCGTTCGAATGGGGCAGAGAGAAAAGCGCTGTAAAGGAGAGACCTCCGTTCCCTCAGGAGAGCGTAGTCTCATTGCCCAGCAAGTGCCAGCAGCCCAAGAGGAGCTAGAAAGGGGAGACCTGCACCCTTCTCACAGGGATTGGTCAGTGGCAAAGAGCATTCTAAAGGCTAGGTCCTAAGGAGCTCAAAGCCACAGAGACCTTGTGGTGATCTGCGTGTAATGTAATATCTCATTGTAAGGTGATGAGGCCAGCAAGAGTTAATTAACTCACAAACTGACCTTGACCCATGGCCAAACTTTAAAGACTGGTTAGGAAGATCTGTAAAGGAATTAGAGGTTTAAAATGCAGCCTGCATTGTTAGAGATAGAAGGGTAAATGTTAGCCCAGGTCTTGTCTATTGCTATAGCTGTGATTCAAAGATCAAAAAAGCAAAATAGGAAGACACTGGAGTGAGATAGCGTTATTGTCTATATCGGGGATGGCAACCTTTCACAAGTGGTGTGCTGAGTCTTCATTTATTCACTCTAAAATTTATTACTGGCACGCGAAACCTTAATGTTTTTCAGAAGGTCTCTTTAGTTATATAACGTATAGACATAGAAACTAGTGTTGTATTGTAAAATAAACAAGGTTTTCAAAATGTTTAAGTAGCTTAATTTAAAATTAAATTAAAATGTTGATCTTACACCGCTGGCCTGCTCAACCCGCTGCTGGTGTGGGGTTCTGTTCCACTAGGCCGCCAGTAGGCTGTGCGGGGCCCTGCCCACAGACAGGGTAGCTACCTTCTCCCTGGTTCTGGCCCATTCTCTTGCTCTCTCTGCACTGAGCTGAGGGTGGGAGTGGACGGAGCACAGGGCTGGGGCTGAAGGGTCTGGCCCAGGAGCTAGAATGAGGGAGGGGGCTCAGGGTTGGGGCAGGAGGTCTGGGTGTGGGGGCACTTACCTGGGCAGCTCCCATTTGGTGTGAGGGGTGCAGGTGGGAATGTGAGTGGGGGTGCAGGAGCTCCCGTTTGGTGCTCGGGGTGGGGATGTGCAAGATTCAGGGCAGCGGACTGGGGCCATGTGAGGGGCGGGCCGGTGTCTGTGCGGGGGGGCTGGGTATGTGTGGGGGTGCCACAGTCAGGGCTGGGGTCGGGGAAGGAGTCAACAGAGGGCTGGGTGTGTATGAGGGAGGTACAGGGCTCAGGGCAGGGGCGTGGGTGTGTGTGTGTGTGTGTGTGTGGGGGGGGGGTGTCAGGGCTCAGGGCAGAGGGCCTGGGTGACTGCCCCCCTCAGAACCTCCAACCCCCTCTGCTCCTTGTCCCCTGACTACCCCCTCCTGGGACCCCTGCCCCTAACTGCTCCCAGAACCCTATCCCCTATCTAAGCCTCCTGTTCTTGTCCCCTGACTGCCCCCTAGGAGCCTACCCCTACCTGTCCCCTGACTGCCCCAACCCTTATCCACACCCTGAGACAGACCCCGGACTCCCACCCCCATCCAACCACTCCCCACCCCGACCCGACCCCCAGCACTCCTGACCCGTACACCTCCCCTGCTCCTGCCTGCTGCAACCCCTCCACACCCCGCCTCCTGACAACCCCTCCTGACTCATCCAACCCCCAGCTCCTTGTCCCCGACCACCTCCTCCAGAGACCCCACCCTAACTGTCCCCTGACCCCTATCCACCCCCACTCCTGACAGACCCCAGAATTCCCATGCCCCATCCATCCCCCTGTTCCCTGTCTGCTGCCTCCAGAGACCCCCGCACCCCTAGCCACCCCCCAGGATCCCATCCCCTAACCAACCAACCCTGCTCCCTGTTCCCTGACTGCCCCCACCCCTTACCAAAGCCCCCCAGCCCCAGATCCCCTTACCATGAGCCGCCAAGCAGAGCCAGCCTATGCTGCCCCATGGGAGTGCACAACCCTGCCCCTCAGCGTGCTGCATGCACGGGGGCAGGGCTCTGGATGAGTGGGGAGCGTCTTTCCCTCCCTGCAGAGCCAAACGCTGCCCCACAGGAGCACGCAGCCCTGGACCCAGAGCTCTGTGTGGGAGGCAGGGATCCGGGGGAGGGGCTGGGGGCTTGCTGCGCTAGGCCCGGTGCTCTAGCCTGGGAGTGCGGACCCTGCGGCTTGCCGCGCTGGCAGGATTTTTAATGGCACCCTGGAGACCCGGCAGGCAGCCGTGTGCCATTGAAAATTGGCTCCCGTGACGTCTTTGGCACGTGGCTGCTGGAGGTTGCTGACCCCTGACCTAGTGTCTCTGTGGCTCCATGATGGAAATAACTAGTGAGACGTGTGGCCATGTAGGGTAATGCACAGAGCAGTTCCTGCATGGAGCTACAGTGGCACCGTGTGGCCACGCAGGATAATGCACAGAGCAGTTTCTGCATGGAGCAACAGCGGCACCGTGTGGCCACGCAGGGTATTGCACAGAGCAGTTTCTGCATGGAGCAACAGTGACACCGTGTGGCCACGCAGGGTATTGCACAGAGCATTTCTGTCAGAGGAACAGTGACACCATTACCCTGCGTGGGCAGACGGTGTCACTGTAGCTCCATGAAGGAAATGCTCTGTGCATTACCTTTCATGGCCACATGGTATCACTATTCCTCCGTGAGAAATGCTCTGTGCATTACCTTTCATGGCCACATGGTATCACTATTCCTCCGTGAGAAATGCTCTGTGCATTACCCTGCGTGGCCACATGGCGTCACTGTTGCTCCGTATAGGAACTGTTCTGTAAATTACCCTACGTGGCCACATGGTGTCAATGGTTCTCTGAAAGAAATGCTCTGTGCATTACCCTCCGTGGCCACACGGTCTCTCTGTTGCTCTGAGATATGCTCTGTGCATTACCCTCCGTGGCCACACGGTCTCTCTGTTGCTCTGAGATATGGTCTGTGCATTACCCTTCATGGCCACACGGTGTCACTAGTCCTCCGTGAGAAATGCTCTGTGCATTACCTTTCATGGCCACATGGCGTCACTGTAGCTGCATGCAGGAACTGCTCTGTGCATTACCCTTCGTGGCCACACGATGTCACTGTTGCTCCATGCAGGAACTGTTCTGAGCATTACCCTGCGTGGCCACACGGTGTCACTGTAGCTGCATGCAGGAACTGTTCTGTGCATTACTCTGCGTGGCCACATGGTGTCACTGTTCCTCTGAGAGAAATATTCTGTGCATTATCCTCCATGGCCACATGGTGTCTCTGTTACTCCGTGAGATATGGTCTGGGCATTACCCTTCGTGGCCACATGGTGTCACTGTAGCTCCACGCAGGAACTGCTCTGTGTATTAAAAAGAAGAAGCAAGCGGCAAGGTAAACAAGCAAGAAGCCAGCAGCCAAACACTAGCCAACAGGCAATTTTCAGCCAATTAAGCCAAAATCAATCTCAGTTTCTCTGTTTTTCCCATGTGTTTTTCCACCCAGCCCTCTGCCCAGAGTCCTGCACACACACCAGGCCTGTGCTCTGCACGCACCCAGGCCCCTCCCTGAGCCCCCTCATACACACCCAGCCTTCTGCCTGACTGCTTCACCCCCACCCATGACCCCAGCCCTGACTCTGGCACCCCCCCACATCCCCATTCACCCCCCCACCCTCAGCACCAAATGGGAGCTCCTGCACACACCCCTACACACATTCCCACCTGTACACCTCACACCAAATGGAAGCTGCCCAGGTAAGTGCCCCACACCCAAACCTCCTGCCCCAATCCTTAGCCCCCTCCCTCATTTTATCTTCTGGCCAGACCCTTCACCCTCATCCTGTGCTCAGTGCATTCCCACTCTCAGCTCAGTGCAGAGAGGAAGAGAATGGGCCAGAACCAGGGAGAAGGTAGCTTCCCGCTGTCTGTGGGGAGGACCAGGACTCCAGACTGGCAGCGAGCTGAGTGGGTCTGGCAGCAGGGATGTCAGCTGGCAGGAGCCCGCAGATGGAACCCCTGAGCGGCAGTGGGCTGAGCTGCTCAGCCTGCTGCGGGTCTAGGGTCCTCGCCAGTGGCCCCACCCAGACAGCTGCTAGTCTGGGATTCTGGCTGCCTGACTATTGCCAGCCGGGGTCCCGACCACAGGCCTCGCTCAGCCCATTGCTGGCCTAGGTGAAAAGAACCCCAGACTAGAAGTGGGTTGAGCGGGCCAGCGGCGTAAGATCAACATTTTAATTTAATTTAAAATTAAGCTTCTTAAACATTTTGAAAACCTTGTTTATATTATTTAACTAAACTATTGTTGTATTGTAAAAGAGAGACTTATAGAGACCTTTTAAAAAACATGAAAAAGTATTACCAGCACTCGAAACCTTAAATTAAAATGAAGACTCGGCACACCACTGCTGAAAGGTTGCTGACCCCAGGTATAATCAATGACTTGGACTCTGGATACATTCTATGGGTGGTGTACCTGAGATCACTTACCCACTGTGGTTTTAAAAATGCCCGCACCCCAATCTGGGTCTATGGCGATTGTGTTATGTATGTATCTTATGAACCTTGTAACCGACACTTGTAATCCCTCAGAACCTAAGCCTGACCGCAGCTGTACAGTGCCTTCCTTCTTAATGTTTAAAATCATACTTACACAAGTTACCTTCTACACTCTCATTGGCTATTTAACATTTTTATTGAAGTTATTTTAATTAAAATAGACAAAATGTAGATATGGTTGTTGGGGACGCACTTGGCATAATCCAGGTAACTCAAAAGGATGGAAGGCCATGAGAGCTGATGAAGTCCTCTTGCTCTGAGCCATAGTGTACCAACTCTCCATGTTTGACCCCGAGTTGCTCTTGTGAAAGGGGCTACTCCTTCTAGAAGAAAGAAACTAGTAAGAACCGGTTAGTAGCTAGGCAGACTTGGTTCTGGGCGGGTAATGTTCATGTCATAAACATTGTAACAAGTTACTGTTTTGGTTAAAGTATAAAAGGTATGTGAGTTCTTTGTTTCGCACGGTTTTGATTTGAGCCCTGTGTGGCTCCTGATGCCTATTTGAGATCTCAAATAAAGTTCTGTTTGCTTCTCCATCCTGGTGTGTCCTTTTGGTGCGGTGCACACCAGGCAACGAACTCAACCACTGCCAGCTTGGGCACTGAGTGCCGGCAACAGTTTGGTCAAAGCCAGATGACAATTACTTAGGGGTGTTATTGTAAGTTACTATAAAAAGGGCTGCACTAGCTGGAGCTGAACGCGTATCATTGCCAACTCTCCCCACACATGCTCCAGGTACTGGCTCCATGACTTGGGATGAACAAGAAAAAGGATGGTACATTGTGAGAGGGACCTAGAGGGTTTCAGAGCTGACAAGCCAGGGCAGGAGATGGTTGCTCCCAGGTATGATGGTGATGGGGCCCATTAAGGTATCTGGATAGAAAAGGCAGGGGCAAAAGCATGTGGTGGGGCACAGCTGAGGCTGAACATTAACTGCCAGGGGTGAGGAGGGCAATAAATCATCCCCCCCGGGCCCCCAGACTGGGCATCGTCTGAGCAGGAGGCCTTTCTATGGCTGCCCTGGTTAGGGGCAACCTTGAGCGCCATACGCCAGGGACCCGCCCTGCCCTGCTGGGCTTCTCTACCCGCAGCGGGGCAGCCGCAGGGAGCAGGAAGGCTGGGCAGTGCTGCCCTGCTGGGCCCAGAACCTGATCTGCTGCCTGGTGTGTCGCCTCCCTGCATTGGTGCAGTGACTGCGGGGGCCCTGCCCCCTCCAGAGGAGAAGGACCATTGTACCCACATGGGCCAGTGCCCTGGGTGTGTCCCTCAGCCCCACACGTGGGGTATGAGCTTGGGAAGCCCCCTGGGGCAGTGTCCGGTGTCCTGCCCCCCAGCTGCTGCAGTGACCCTGGGGGGGGGGGTCTCCACTATTTGGGCAGCGACCCCCTCCAGGGGAGTTTCTGGCCCAGTCAGGGCAGCGTGAGGGCGCAGCGACTTCAGCGGGTGCCACTGAGCATGCGCCGGGCGTTGTCCGCGTGCCCGCGCAGTCCCAACCCAGGCGGCTGCCGCCGAATCCGCTTCCTGGGTGTGAGCTCTGTGTCCGCAGGGCAGGGCCAGGCTGGGCTCGAGCGAGCGGTCGCGCCCCGATCTTGGCGCACTTCGGACCGGAAGTGACATGGGCCCAGTGCCGGGTGGAGGGAGTCGCGGTGCGCGTGGGGGTCCCGGCCTGCTCACTGAATGGCAAAGAGACCCCGGGGGCAGCTGCGCGCGTGGGGCAGATCGAGACTCCCGGAGTCGGGGGTGGGGGAGGGGCAGAGGGTGTGAAATGGGGCGGTCAGGCGGGGGTCTGGAAAATCAGCTGGGGAAGGGCCAAAGGGTGTGAAATGGGGGGGTCAGGTGGGGGAGGGGCAGAGGGTGTGAAATGGGGGGGTCGGGGGGCAGACTGGTTCAGTGCCAGTTTCATACCTGGGTAGGTTTTGGCGGGTGTCTGGAATGGGCACCACGGACACACATTCATGTGTCTCCCCACGTGGTGTCTGTCTAGGTTTTGACTTGGGTTTGTTGGATCTGTGCTGCAGGCAACTGAAAATAAGGACTGTCATAGGTCTCACCCCCACTTAGAGCTGTTGGGTTCCAAAATGGGGACCTGCATTGACTCCCCTAAACTAAAATCCTAGTTTAGATCTGGTAAAAGCTGCCACCACCCAATAATGTACGTGTATTGGGACACAGTCCTTCCCCAAAATCCTTGGGGAGCCCAAGAGCCCCAAATCCATGGAGTTCTTACACCTAGGAGAAATAAACCCTTCCTCCCCCCTCCCTTTTCCTAGGAGAGATACCGGGATTCAACTACAGAGGGATGTCTCCTCCTCTCTCCTCCCCTTTCCCTGAGAATTCACCCAAGGAAAGATCAACCAAGTCCTTAACACAGATTCAAACCTAAATTTCAACCCAAAGGGAAACAAACCATTTCCCTCCTCCCCTCTCCTAGTGCTTAGGAGAGATACCTGATTTAAACTCCTTGAATGAAACCCAGGAGGAACTCACTCTTCCCCCCTCCCCTTCCCTTGAATCTCCACAAGAGAAGGAATTAACCAAGTCCAAAGAAAAGAAAAGAATTTATTAAAAGAACAAAAAAAAAGAAAGCACACCATCTCTGTCATACCAGGATGCAAAAATACAGGGTCTAATTTATCAATCTCTGGAGAGAATTCCCCCTCCTTTCTTTCTCAGTAAAAGCAAAGTAACAGTAAACAGAAATAAAGAATTTCCTTCAGCAAACACACAATTGCAAATGTAGAAATCAAATTATAAGACTAATCCGCCTTTCTAATTAATACTCACTATTGGATAGTAGGAATGACTCCAGGAGAACTTGGAGACATGACTGGCCTCGCTTAGATCCAAAGAGAGCATGAACACTTGCACAAAGAACACAGACAAAGGCTTCCCTCCACAGAGATTTGAAATTATCTTGTCCCTGATTGGTCCTCTGGTCAGGTGTTCCTCAGGTACTGCATGTTAACCCGTTACAGGTAAAAGAGACCTTAACCGTTAACTTTCTGTTTATGACACGCCCCCCCAAATTGCAGACAGTGGGGGAACCACACTGGCGGTGATTTCCTTCTAGAACTTTAAAATAAACAGATTAATAGAACACATGCACTATTACATATACTACTAAGTATGTAAACAAAAAGATATTTGACATTCAAGAACACTTTTTAACCATTTAAAGGGGTGTGTGCTGAATAGTGTCCTTTGTAAGAACATGAGATGTGTTATGACTCCCCTGCCCTTTGGATGTAAGGGCTGTGTCATGAATAGAAAGAAGAGGTGACCCCTGAATACTGTCCCCTGCAGAAAGAAAGGGTGAGTCGTGAATTGCAGTCCCCCCAGAAACAAAGGGTGTGTCGTGAATTGCAGTCCCCCCAGAAACAAGAGGTGTGTCCTGAATAGTGTCTCCCAGAAACAAGAGGTGTATCCTGAATCATGTCCTCCAGAAACAAAGGGTGTGTCGTGAATTGCAGTCCCCCCAGAAACAAGAGGTGTATCCTGAATAGTGTCTCCCCAGAAACAAGAGGTGTATCCTGAATAATGTCCCCTCCAGAAACAAAGGATGTGACCTGAATTGTAGTCCCTGCAGAAACAAGGGGTGGTCCTGAATAATGTCCCCTCCAAAAACAAAGGGTGTATCGTGAATTGCACTACCCCTAGGAACAAGAGGTGTATCATGAATACTGTCTCCCCCAGAAACAAGAGGTGTATCCTGAATCATGTCCCCTCCAGAAAGAAAGGGTGTATCGTGAATTGCAGTCCCCCCAGAAACCAAGGGTGTGTCCTGAGTTGTAGTCCTACCAGAAACAAAGGGTTTACCCTGAATAATGTCCCCTCCAGCAACAAAGGGTGTGTGGTGAAATGCAGTCTCCCCAGAAACAACGGGTGAGTTGCAAATTGGAGTCCCCCCCAGAAACAAAGGGTGTGTCCTGAATTGTAGTCCCACCAGAAACAAGGGGTGTATCCTTAATAGTGTGCCCCCAGAAACAAGAGGTGTATCCTAAATAATGTCCCCTCCAGAAACAAAGGATGTGACCTGAATTGTAGTCCCTGCAGAAACAAGGGGTGGTCCTGAATAATGTCCCCTCCAAAAACAAAGGGTGTATCGTGAATTGCACTACCCCGAGAAACAAGAAGTGTATCCTAAATACTATCTCCCCAGAAACAAACGGTGTGTCATGAATTTCAGTCTCCTCAGAAACAAGAGGTGTAACCTGAATACTGTCCCCCCAGAAAGCAAGCGTGAGTCGTGAATTGGAGTCCCACCAGAAACAAAGGGTTTATCCTGAATAATGTCCCCTCCAGAAACAAAGGGTGTGTCCTGAGTTGTAGTCCCCCCAGAAACAAGGGGTGTATCCTGAATACTGTCTCCCTAGAAACAAGAGGTGTGTCGTGAATTGCAGCCTCCCCAGAAACAAGAGGTGTGTCCTGAATACTGTCTCCTCAGAAACAAAGGGTGTGTCGTGAATTGCAGTCCCCCCAGAAACAAGAGGTGTATCATGAATACTGTCCCCCCAGAAACAAAGGGAGAGTCGTGAATTGCAGTCCCCCCAGAAACCAAGGGTGTGTCCTGAATTATAGTCCTACCAGAAACAAGGGGTTTAGCCTGAATAATGTCCCCTACAAAAACAAAGGTTATGACCTGAATTGTAGTCCCCCAGAAACAGAATGTTTTGTGAATTGCAGCCTCCCCAGAAACAAGAGGTGTGTCCTGAATACTGTCCCCTCCAGAAACAAAGGGTGTATCGTGAATTGCAGTCCCCCTAGAAACAAGAAGTGTATCCTGAATAATGTCCCCCCAGAGAACAAGGGTGTGTCGTGAATTGTAGTCCCACCTGAAACAAATGGTGTATCCTGAATAATGTCCCCCCACCCAGAAACAAAGGATGAGTCGTAAATTGGAGTCCCTCCAGAAACAAAGGGTGTGTTGTGAATTCTAGTCCCAGCAGAAATAAAGGGTGTACCCTGAATACTGTCCCCCCAGAAACAAGAGGTTTAAGCTGAATAATGTCCCCTCCAAAAACAAAGGGTGTGTCGTGAATTGCACTACCCCGAGAAACAAGAAGTGTATCCTAAATACTATCTCCCCAGAAACAAAGGGTGTGTCGTGAAATGCAGTCCCCCCAGAAAGAAAGGGTGTGTCCTGAATTGTAGTCCTACCAGAAACAAGGGGTGATTCCTGAATAATGTCCCCTCCAGAAACAATGGGTGTGTCCTGAGTTGTAGTCCCCCCAGAAAAAGGGGTGTATCCTGAATACTGTCTCCCCAGAAACAAGAGGTGTATCCTGAATCATGTCCCCTCCAGAAACAAAGGGTGTGTCGTGTATTGCAGTCCCCCCAGAAACAAGAGGTGTGTCCTGAATAGTGTCTCCCCAGAAACAAGAGGTGTATCCTGAATCATGTCCCCTCCAGAAACAAAGGGTGTGTCGTGAATTGCAGTCCTACCAGAAACAAGAGGTGTATCCTGAATAGTGTCTCCCCAGAAACAAGAGGTGTATCCTGAATCATGTCCCCTCCAGAAACAAAGGGTGTGTCGTGAATTGCGGTCCCCCCAGAAACAAGAGGTGTAGCCTGAATAATGTCTCCCCCAGAAACAAAGGGTGTGTCGTGAAATGCAGTCCCCCCGAAAGAAAGGGTGTGTCCTGGATTGTAGTCCTACCAGAAACAAGGGGTGTATCCTGAATAATGTCCCCTTCAGAAACAAAGGGTGTGTCGTGAATTGCAGTCCCCCCAGAAACAAGAGGTGTATCCTGAATAATGTCCCCTCCAGAAACAAAGGGTGTGTTGTGAATTGTAGCCTCCCCAGAAACAAGAGGTGTATCCTGAATACTGTCTCCCCGGAAACAAGAGGTGTAGCCTGAATAATGTCTCCTCCTGCAACAAAGAGTGTGTTGTGAAATGCAGTCTCCCCAGAAACAAAGGGTGAGTCGTGAATTGGAGTCCCCCCAGAAACCAAGGGTTTGTCCTGAATTGTAGTCCTACCAGAAACAAGAAGTGTATCCTGAATACTGCCACCCCCAGAAACAAGAGAGGTGTCATCAATAGTAGTACTCCTCGGAACAAGGAGTGTGTCCTGAATAGTGTCCCCTCCAGAAACAAGAGAGGTGTCACAAATTCCGTCCCCACTGGAAACGAGAGGTGTGACACGAATAATGTCCTTGCAGAAACAAGATATCTGTCATCAATATCACTCCTGGGAACAAGGGGTGTGTACTGAATAGTGTCCCCTCCGGAAACAAGAGTTGTGTCATCAATAGTATGCCTCATGGGAACACGAGGTGTGTCCTGAATCCTGTCCTGTTGAGAAACAGGGATGTTTCTTGCCCTTATGGCTTGTAAAAAGTGATATTAGAAGCAATAGGGCATGGCTCCCTGGTGCCCTCTGTATCAGTGCCCCTGTGCTTGGCGCAGCTCCATGCAAAGCTGGTCATGGGAACCTCTTGTCTGCTGTGCAGAGGGCAGGGGCTGATGTTTGGGGGGTGTGACAGGCATCTGTGATGTTGCCTCTGGGTTATGAGTAGCAGATGCTGAGTGCTGTTGGTGGACTCAACAAACCTTCTGATTAGTGAGCTCTCTGCTTAAAGTGAGAGTGTGCTGTCTCTCTCATTCCCCGAACACACACAGCCTCTCTCTTTCACATACATGGTTGGACTGTTATTCTGTTGAAAAAATAAAATAGTAGAGACTATATGTGTACGGTGCATATCAAGGATTACAGTACTCTTAGTTTATTTGTTTCAGTGGTCCGTGCATTTCATAATTTTACTACTCTAAGAATTAAAGTTAAAGTAGAAGTGAGTTCTAAAATGCCTCACCTGGCCATGGCTTGCATAATTGTCATTCATGATTTAAAACAACAACGATAGAGCACAATATGATAAAAGTCCGGCAATCAAATAAAAGTATCCTGCTAGAACATAAATTCTGCTTCAACGCACAACTTTAGACACTGCAACTGAAGGCTGCTTATTTTCAAATTGTATTTTTAGTGATCTCTGCAAAAGACCTTAACACTTGTATGAAAATAAATGTAGTTCCATGTATAATCCTAATAGCCATGATGGAATCAAATGTTAGTGAGTCATGTACGTGATTTTGATAGGTAAACATAAATGCAAAAATATTTAGAGACATTAATTTCCTTTCTTAATAAAAGAGAAAACAACACAGTAATAATGTTTTTTAGTGAATGGTTTTTCACTGTGCTAAAGAGTATTTATTTAATTTTGACTAGATAATGGCAGTAAATGCAGAATGTGTGTTAAGCGGATTTTAAGCAGAGTTTATTTTTTCAATTTGTATATATCTGTATTAAAGCTAGTGTACAAAATATGAAACTTGTGTTTCTGATATCTTTGTTAAAGCTCCAGAACCGACACCGTGATGCTTGGAAGTGGGACTGGCTTGCTGTATTATCTCCTGATTGGTGTAAACTTACATAGATACAATACTCCTGCCAGCTAAATCCTTATTCTTTAATTGAAACAGATACAAAGTCCAATTAAAGGCACATTTTCAGTTTATTTATTTAAGTTATTATGTGGCAGAAACCTGGAGTTTTCAGGTGCTCAACTAGCCCCTGGAATCATCATTAAAATTGCCTCACTGCCTCAATATGAAATGTTGCCTCTGGTGAGCCATGAGTGGCCAGAGGGCTGTGGGCAATGGAAAGTTCCAGGCCCCTGTTTGACAGCATGAAGTTGGCATTGAGCTGCATGACGAGTGCCAGGCAGCACAAGCTGCAGCAGCAGTGGAGGCGTAAGGGTGGCAATATGCTATGTGACCCTTATGTCTGTGATGCTGCTGAGGGTGGTGGCATTGCCTTAAGACAGAGATTGACAAACTATGGCCCGCGGGCCATATCTGGCATGTGGATCCCTCCTGCCCAGCCCCTGAGCTCCTGGCCTGGGAAACTAGCCTCTGGCCGTCCCCTGCTGTCCCTACTGCTGTGCAGCCTCAGCTCACCCTGCTGGTGGTGCAATGCTGTGGGTGGCAAGCAGGACCAGCTTTAGGAACTATGGGGCTCAATTTGAATACCTGGCAGTGGTCTGGGTGTTTGGCGGCACTTTGGCGGTGGGCCGTTCACTTGCTCCTGGTCTTTCGTGGCACTGAAGGACCCATCAGCGAAATACTGCCGAAGACCGATAGCGAGTGAAGGAGCTGCCACTGAAATGCTACTGAAGATCTGGCCCACTGTAGGATGAGTAAAAAAATTAAAAAGGTATGTAACTTAGGTGCTCTTCTTTAGGGCATGGGGCTCTCTTAGGTGTGGGGCCCGATTTGGGAGAACTGAGATACCTCTTTCAGCAACCCCCAAGTGTACCTACTGTGGAGTCCCATACTCTCTGCAGGTAGAAATTTCTTTTTAGGAATCTGAAATATGGTAATTATAGTGTTACCTGGTGATAGAGTTTGAATCTTATATAGATTTGCATTGTAAGAAGAAAGGTTGATCATTACATCCAGAGGAACAGTGCTTCCTGCTGTCAAGCTAGAAATGAACTAAAGAGTTTCTGTGGCACCTGAGTCTGTATTTATAGCTGCCTTTGGCTTCTAAGGCATGCTGGGAAATGGAGGGGTGGAGCTTAGGCAGTATATAAGCTGGTGTATTGTCACCTGAAGTCATTCAGCTTTGTGGTGGTCCAAAGAGATGTGCCTAGGTGCTTCTATGGGTGTTTTTAGTCATGGTGAGTATTGATACAGGGTAAAGATGACATGTATTTGTCATTAATGTACTGTTTTCCTTGTCTTATTGCTGTGTAATGTGTTTTTATTTCATTTCAGGTTGTTTATAGTGTGTTTGATTTATGATTTTTATTTTCATTGGGAGGGAAGACATTGGGGGTTGTTTCTGATAGAGCATCTGTTAAACACCTGTATCCAGTACCAGTGGCACATCTGTGGTGTTGGACTGTTGTAGAAGAATTGCAGTATTCTGTTTGGGTTAGGTGGGGACTGGTCTGAGGAAACTTTAATATTTAGTAAGAGTTTTGTGTCTTAACCTTATGTATTTTGTCATAAGCCTTCTTCATATTTGCAGCTGTATCCAGATCTGGTATGAAGTTGTCTTGTGACATGAAAGGTTGTGAATATTTTTATTTTTGACTGTCATGCTGGTGCTGTATGTTTGTGAGTGATTTCAACATAGGGGAGTGAAGGCCTGTCTACCGAGGCAAAGGGGATGTTGAGAGGGGGAGCTCCTGTCCAATTTCCAAACATCAGTATATGCGAAAGGGTTTGATGGTCAGAAGCGTTTGTGATGATGAGGCTCTTTCATTACTTATGGGAGTTCTGTAAAGTTTGTCCATTCTTAATGGGCTTGTGAGTGGTGGGTGGGTGCTTGTTGTATGGAGATTGATTGATTGCTGGCAGCTTGACCTGTCTGTAACTAGAGATGCTCCATTCTCAATTCCCCTCTCTTACACAGCAGTGGGTTTGCATGATAGGTCACCAATTCATCACTGTGTTCTCCTCTACATGGGTGTGGTTTTCTGAGGAGGATGTGAGCATCCTAGTTAGCGACAGGCCCCTGTAGTATAGGGAAAGGGAGAGGGGCATGAGTGTGTAGAGGTGTAGCTATTTTCTGTGTGGATGAGTGTTTGGGGTGGGGTGCTCTGAGGGGTGGGATAGAATTAGTAATAGGTGTTCCTTCTCAAGGAAGCAGTATGTAGGTGAGGTCATCTTTCATATTGTGCTGTTAGGAGCTTTGTGAGTTGAGTTTATAACTGAGGTTTGCTGTCAGACTTTTTTATTTGTAGATGTGTCAAGACTACTTGGTACAGGATCTGATTCCATGGAGGGTTGTGACTACGTCTCCTTGATAGTCATGACATCGCTGTATGGCTATTGATGTATGGCAGCGAAGGCCCTTGGAGAAAGGAAAAGACCTTCTTGAGAGCAGGAGTGGCCGTCAAAGTTAAGTATCTCCTGAATGGTTTGATGGTCAGAAGTATTTGAGCCGTTGAGGATCCTTGTTTAGGGATGGGAGTCCTCTACACTCTGCCCATTCTTAATGGGTGCATTAGGGAGTTTACTGTACGGAGGGAGTGTGCACCTTCCTTGGAGGAAGGTCGATCGCTGTGAGAGTGACCCATCTGTAACTAGAGATGCTCCGTTCTCAGTTCTTTTTTCTTGCACGGCACTGGGTTTGCATGATAGGTCACCACTTCATCTTTTCTCCATCTTCTACTTGGTTGTGGTTTTCCGAGGAGGATGTGAGCATCCTAGTTAGTGATGGTCCCCTGTCGTGGTGGGAGGTGGGGAGGGCCAGCAATATGTGGATGAGAGTGTCTAGGGTGGGTGGGTGCTTCTGTGAGTGGAGTGTAATGTGTAGTAGATTTTCCTTCTCTTTAGGAAGCAATATGGAGGGGAGGTTATTTTTCATATTGTGCAGTTAGGAGCTTTGTGAGTTGAGTTTATAACTGAGGTTTGCTGTCAAACATTGTTTTTATTTGCAGATGTGTGAAGACTACTTGGTACAGGATCTGATTCCATGGAGGGTCGTGACTACGTCGTCATGACATCGCTGTATGGCTATTGATATATGGCAGCGAAGACCCTTGGAGAAAGGAAAAGACCTTCTTGAGAGCAGGAGTGGCTGTCAAAGTTAAGTATCTCGTGAATGGTTTGAAGGTCAGAAGTATTTGAGCCATTGAGGATCCTTGTTTAGGGATGGGAGCCCTCTACACTCTGCCCATTCTTAATGGGTGCATTAGGGAGTTTACTGTACAGAGGGTGTGCACTTTCCTTGGAGGAAGGTCGATCGCTGCGAGAGTGACCCATCTGTAACTAGAGATGCTCCGTTCTCAGTTCTTTTTTCTTGCACGGCACTGGGTTTGCATGATAGGTCACCACTTCATCTTTTCTCCATCTTCTACTTGGTTGTGGTTTTCCGAGGAGGATGTGAGCATCCTAGTTAGAGATGGTCCCCTGTCATGGTGGGACGTGGGGAGGGCCAGCAATATGTGGATGAGAGTGTCTAGGGTGGGTGGGTGCTTCTCTGAGTGGAGTGTAATGTGTAGTAGATATTCCTTCTCTTCAGGAAGCGGTATGGAGGTGAGGTCATCTTTCATACCGTGTAGTTGGGTGCTTTGTGAGTTGGTTTTTCAGTTAAGCTTTGTTTGTATTTGCAGATGCTTCCAGATCTGGTATCGTGTCGTGTTATTCTGTGGAGGATTGTGACTACATCTGTTTGAGTGTCACTGCACTGCTGTACAGATGTCGACGTATGGGAGGGAAGGTCTCTGTAGACAGGAAAAGAAGATATTGAGAGTGGGAGCGGCTGTCAAAGTTAAGTATTTGCTGACGCGTTTGATCGTCAGAAGTATTTGAGATGTTGAGGCTTCTCGTTTATGGATGGGAGTCCTCTAAACTGTGTCTGTTCTCAATGGGCACGTAAGGGGTGGGTGGGAGCTTGTTGTATGGAGGGAGGGAGTGTGTGTTTTCCATGGACGAAGGTTGATTGCTGGGAGAGTGACCCATCTGTAACTAGAGATGCTCTGTTCTCAGTTCTTTTTTCTCACGTGGTACTGGGTTTGCATGGCAGTTCACCATTTCATCCTTTATATGTCTTCTACATGGTTGTGGTTTTCCGAGAAGGATGTGAGCATCCTAGTTAGCGAAGGGCTGCTGTTGTGGTGGGATGTGGGGAGGGCCAGTAATATGTGGATGAGTGTCTGGGGTGGGTGGGTGCTTGTCTGTGTGTGGGGGGGTGTAATTTGTAGTAGATATTCCTTTTCTTCAGGAAGCAGTATGTAGTTGAGGTCCTCTTTTGAAGTGTGTAGCTGTGCATTTTGTGAGTAGGTTTGCAGTTGACCTTTGTTTGTATTTGCAGATGCATGCAGATCTGGTATCGTGTCGTGTCATTCTGTGGAGGGTTGTGACTACATCTGTTTGACTGTCACTGCATTGCTGTATAGATGTCGATGTATGGGAGCAAAGGCCCATGTACAAAGGAAAAGGTGATCGGGAGTGGCTGTCAAAGTTAAGTATCTGCTGGAGGGTTTGATGGTCAAAAAGTATGTGTGCTGTTGAGGCTGTAGGATGGGAGTCCTCTGAAGCCTGCCTGTTTGTAATGGGTTCATGAGGCAACTCATTGAATAGGAGTGGGAGTTTTCTGTGGAGGAAGTTGACTGATGGAAGAGTGACCTGTCTGTAACTAGAGATGCTCCATTCTCCCTTCTTCTCTCATAAATGGCACTGGGTTTGCATCACTGATCACCACTATCCTGTTTGTCCGTCCTCTATTGGGTGTTGGTTTTCTGAGGAGGATGTGGGCATCCTAGTTACCGATGGGCCCCTGTCAGTGTTGGGAAAGGGCCATGAGTACTGTGTAAATGTGAGTATTTTGCATGTTGATTTTAAATGTATAGAAGTAGTTGGTTGCTGCTTCATTGTAGGTAGGAATGTGCTGGGGCTCTTTCGGGGTGTCAAATAGGTTAGTTTAGCCAAGGGAGTGTGGTATTGTGGTGTTGTGACCATTAGCAATAATCTGGCATTTATTGTTTGTGTGCCACAGGGGTATTTGAGTCCAGAACAGAGGGAATGGGCTGTAGCAAGTGTGCCCCATTTGGTTTACATGGGTTCTTGTAAGTATGGTGCCAGTGGGCACAGAGGAGCTGTTTGCATCCATGAGGTAAGTGTTAAGTTAGAGCTTTTAGTGCAGTCCTGTTGATGGGAGTGTGGTCTTTTCTGTGTTAGATAAGGTGGGATTATGATGAATGGGTTCATCACCAGTTTTGTGTGTGAGACAGCAGATGAAGACAATATTTGGGTTAAGTTGTTGCTTGTTCTCTAGAAGAAGGTTGGACTTAGGTGGGTGGTCAGTGAGAGTGTTGTCGTGTTTGCCCTAAAATGTTGAGTAGTTTTCCTTGAATATATTGTGTGATGTAGGTATGGAGATGTGTTGATATTCCTCAGGGAAGGGGTATCGGTGGGGAGGCGAGTGTGGAAAATATGTAATGGGACTGAGAGTTGCAGTTCGAGGGAGGGGTGAGGGAATCTCATGACTGGTGAGTTCTGTGTTCCCGTAGATGGTTTGTTGAAGAAATAGGGTGGGATTTGTTGCATCATTTGTGGGTTTGACTTTGAGTCTTTGTTGGATTATTATTTTGTGTTTGCAGATCCTTAAGAGGCTTCAAGAGGTGCAGTTTGTGAAAGAAGGATAGATGTGAGGCCCCATCTGGTGGAAAAAGAGTGAGTATCTGGTTATATTTTTCTGTGTTTTGTATCATGTGCTGTTCTTTTAAAGTCTTGCTCGCTTTGCGATGCACATATGTGGATGTACATGTTGGGGTACTAGTATTGGTAATCTGTAAAAGAAGGTGTCACAGTGTATGCAGCTGGTGTTGCATTTGCTTGTGGGGGAATGGAAAAGAGTGATGCAGAAATAGGTGCTGGGTGTGTAATTGCAGATGGTTTGAGATGGTCTTCATGGTGTCAGTCAGTGTGTACTGTGAGTGTCATGAAATGTTTGTATCATTGTAGATTTTGTCGGAAGATGGGGGTCCAGTTGGGCAAAGAACAAGTGAAGTAGACGTATGCCTGTAGGGGACATGAAGTACTTATTCCCAAAATGGAAGTGGATTTGATGTCACGTTTGCAAGTTAAGTATGTGTCATTTGTTGTTCTGTGTGATATTGGAGATGGGAAATGTCTGTCACTGGGTGCACGTCAATGGGCATCACATGTACTTTTGTTTTAGAAATGGAGATGTTTAGCATTTGATCCAAGGTCATTGAACTTGTGAATTCTTTTCTCATTCTCATAGGAATCCACTTTCCGACCATAGAGTTGGAAATATCAGCATCTCCGGAGAAGACTTCGGTGTGCGTTGTTTGGAGCAATCGGGCTTTGATATTGTATTATTTGGGTCAAGATGTGAAGTGTTGTCTGTTTGATGGCTAGAATGTAGTAGAGCAGTGGGGCTGATGTCACTGTGTTCTGGTAGATACCTGAGCAATTATATCATGAAATGCCATTATTGTCATTTCTGTGATTCAAATTGGAGAGGGTGGGTTCATTTGTTTGGTCAATTACAGGAACATCACCACATAAGTACTTGCACAAAATGCAATTGTTTTCTGAAATGAATGGTTTGTTTGCCACTTGGAATGTTCTAGCCATCAAAGTTGCAAGAGGACACAGTTTGGGATGCCCCAATAAATGATACAACCCTCAAGTGTATGTGAATTGTGTTCATATTGCTGTGTATGCTGTATTTGTTAGGTTGTAATGTATAGTTTTGGTTGTGATTGGATGACTTCATTAGTCATCCACTTTGTAGCGTGCTAAATCACTGCAGTGATTTCTGAAACCATGGTACAGTGCAGTCAAACGGCCGGAAGGCTGACGTTATAACAAATTTGTCAGCCTTTTGGCTGTTTCTGCACTGTACCATGGTTGGGACTGTCCCGGACAGTCTTTGACTTAACATTTTGTACACGGAGGTGCTATAGAGGGAGCATGCTGGCCAGTTGCTAGGGGAGGTATAGTCAAGTCCCATTCCTGTCTCTCACAATAGATGCATGGTTTTGGACATGTGATGGGGGATGTGTAGAAGTATATGGAAGTGAAATGCCAGGGTTGCTTGTGTTAATGTTTTGTTGTACAGTGGTATGTGTTACATAAATAATCAGTATTACTGAATGTGTATGCAGTCCTGTACAGTGTCCAATATTTGCAAGTTCATACTGTAATGGCTGCCTTGTTGAATAAATAAAGCATTGTGTAGTCAAGCAGGGAACATGTGTCCCCGTGTTTCCTTGGTTGCAAAGTAGCTGTGCAGTGAAGTTTGGAGAAGTGAGTGTACTATTGGAGGTAATTGTCAGTGCATTGGAGGGTGGGCTTAAATGGAAGGTAATGTATCTGGGTCTAGGGTTAGGGTTTTTTGGGTCTAGGGTTTTTTGGGTCTAGGGTTAGGGTTTTTTGGGTCTAGGGTTTTTTGGGTCTAGGGTTTTTTGGGTCTAGGGTTAGGGTTTTTTGGGTCTAGGGTTTTTTGGGTCTAGGGTTAGGGTTTTTTGGGTCTAGGGTTTTTTGGGTCTAGGGTTAGGGTTTTTTGGGTCTAGGGTTTTTTGGGTCTAGGGTTAGGGTTTTTTGGGTCTAGGGTTTTTTGGGTCTAGGGTTTTTTGGGTCTAGGGTTTTTGGGTCTAGGTTAGGCTTTTTGGGTCTAGGGTTTTTTGGGTCTAGGTTAGGTTTTTGGGTCTAGGGTTTTTGGGTCTAGGTTAGGTTTTTGGGTCTAGGGTTTTTGGGTCTAGGGTTAGGGTTTTTTTGGGTCTAGGTTTTTGGGTCTAGGTTAGGTTTTTGGGTCTAGGGTTTTTGGGTCTAGGGTTAGGGTTTTTTTGGGTCTAGGGTTTTTGGGTCTAGGGTTAGGGTTTTTGGGTCTAGGGTTTTTGGGTCTAGGGTTAGGTTTTTGGGTCTAGGTTAGGGTTTTTAGGTTTTTTTGGTCTAGGGTTAGGGTTTTTGGGTCTAGGGTTTTTGGGTCTAGGGTTAGGGTTTTTGGGTCTAGGGTTTTTGGGTCTAGGTTAGGGTTTTTGGGTCTAGGGTTTTTGGGTCTAGGGTTAGGTTTTTGGGTCTAGGGTTTTTGGGTCTAGGGTTAGGGTTTTTGGGTCTAGGGTTTTTGGGTCTAGGGTTAGGGTTTTTGGGTCTAGGGTTTTTGGGTCTAGGTTAGGGTTTTTGGGTCTAGGGTTTTTGGGTCTAGGGTTAGGTTTTTGGGTCTAGGGTTTTTGGGTCTAGGGTTAGGGTTTTTTGGGTCTAGGGTTTTTTGGGTCTAGGGTTAGGTTTTTGGGTCTAGGGTTTTTGGGTCTAGGGTTAGGGTTTTTGGGTCTAGGGTTTTTGGGTCTAGGTTAGGGTTTTTGGGTCTAGGGTTTTTTGGGTCTAGGGTTAGGGTTTTTTGGGTCTAGGGTTTTTTGGGTCTAGGGTTAGGGTTTTTTGGGTCTAGGGTTTTTTGGGTCTAGGGTTAGGGTTTTTTGGGTCTAGGTTTTTGGGTCTAGGGTTAGGTTTTTGGGTCTAGGGTTTTTGGGTCTAGGGTTAGGTTTTTGGGTCTAGGGTTTTTGGGTCTAGGGTTAGGGTTTTTTTGGGTCTAGGGTTTTTGGGTCTAGGGTTAGGGTTTTTTTTTGGGTCTAGGTTTTTGGGTCTAGGGTTAGGGTTTTTTTGGGTCTAGGGTTTTTGGGTCTAGGGTTAGGGTTTTTGGGTCTAGGGTTTTTGGGTCTAGGGTTAGGGTTTTTGGGTCTAGGGTTTTTGGGTCTAGGGTTAGGGTTTTTGGGTCTAGGGTTTTTGGGTCTAGGGTTAGGTTTTTTGGGTCTAGGGTTTTTGGGTCTAGGGTTAGGGTTTTTGGGTCTAGGTTTTTGGGTCTAGGGTTAGGGTTTTTTTGGGTCTAGGGTTTTTGGGTCTAGGGTTAGGGTTTTTGGGTCTAGGAGTTTTTGGGTCTAGGGTTAGGGTTTTTGGGTCTAGGGTTTTTGGGTCTAGGGTTAGGAGTTTTTGGGTCTAGGGTTTTTGGGTCTAGGGTTAGGTTTTTGGGTCTAGGGTTTTTGGGTCTAGGGTTAGGGTTTTTTGGGGTTAGGGTTAGGGTTAGGGTTAGGGTTTTTTGGGTCTAGGGTTTTTGGGTCTAGGTTAGGTTTTTGGGTCTAGGTTTGTTGGGTCTAGGGTTAGGGTTTTTTGGGTCTAGGGTTAGGGTTTTTTGGGTCTAGGGTTAGGGTTTTTTGGGTCTAGGGTTAGGGTTTTTTGGGTCTAGGGTTAGGGTTTTTTGGGTCTAGGGTTAGGGTTTTTTGGGTCTAGGGTTAGGGTTTTTTTTTGGGTCTAGGTTTTTGGGTCTAGGGTTAGGGTTTTTTTGGGTCTAGGGTTTTTGGGTCTAGGGTTAGGGTTTTTGGGTCTAGGGTTTTTGGGTCTAGGGTTAGGGTTTTTGGGTCTAGGGTTTTTGGGTCTAGGGTTAGGGTTTTTGGTCTAGGTTTTTGGGTCTAGGGTTAGGTTTTTGGGTCTAGGTTTTTTGGGTCTAGGTTAGGGTTTTTGGGTCTAGGGTTTTTGGGTCTAGGTTAGGTTTTTGGGTCTAGGAAGTTGTTTGGTTCTAAGAAGAAGAAGTTAGAAGTTGTGTCTAGGAGGTTGAAGTTGTGTGTGAAGAAGAAGTTAGGTTAGGTTAGGTTAAGAAGAAGAAGAAGTAGTTAGGTTGTGTTAGGTTAAAGAAGAAGAAGTTAGGTTAAAGAAGAAGAAGTTACAGGTTAGGCTAGGTTAGGTGCAGGTTGTGCTAAGCTTAGGTTAGTTGAGGTTAGGTTAAAGAAGTTAGGTTAAAGGTTAGGCCAAGAAGAAGAAGAAGAAGAAGAAGAAGAAGAAGAAGAGTTTAGTTAAGAAGAAGTAGGCTAGGTTAGGTTAGGAAGAAGAAGAAGAATAGGAAGAAGAAGAAGAAGAAGTGGCAAGGTTAGAAGTTGTGCTGTGTTGAAAGAAGAAGAAGAGTTGTGTTGTGCTGTGAAGAAGAAGAAGTGCTAGAAGAAGAAGAAGAAGAGGTTGTGCTGTGCTGTGCTAGGTTGTGCTAGGCTAAGAAGTTGTGAAGAAGAAAGAAGAAGTTGAAGTTAGGAAGAAGAAGAAGAAGAAGTTAGGTTAAAGAAGAAGAAGTTGTAAGAAGAAGAAGTTAGGTTAAGAAGAAGAAGAAGTAAAGAAGAAGAAGAAGAAGAAGAAGAAGAAGAAGAAGAAGAAGAAAGAAGAAGAAGAAGAGGTTGTGCCAGGTTAGGTGTGCTGTGC
This sequence comes from Mauremys reevesii, assembly GCF_016161935.1. Classification (NCBI taxonomy): domain Eukaryota; kingdom Metazoa; phylum Chordata; order Testudines; family Geoemydidae; genus Mauremys; species Mauremys reevesii. Next base: position 26,421,775 of record NC_052641.1, read on the forward strand.
CAGAAGTGAAGAGGTTGTGCTGAAAGTTGTAGGCCAGGTTGTGCTAGGCTAGGCTGTGGTTAGGTGCTGTGCTAAAGAAGAAGAAGAAGAAGAAGAAGAAGAAGAAGTTAAAGAAGTTAGAAGAAGAAGAAGAAGGTTAAGGGAAGAAGAAGAAGAAGTTGAAGCTAAAGTGAAGAAGAAGAAGGTTAAAGTTAAAGAAGAAGAAGAAGAAGTTAGGTTAGGTTAAAGTTAGAAGAAGAAGAAGAGGTTAGGTTAAAAGAAGAAGAAGAAAGAAGTAAAGAAGAAGAAGTTAGGTTGTGCAAAGTTGTGCTAGGCTAGGCCAGAGGTTGTGCTAAGAAGAAGAAGTTAAAGTAAAGAAGAAAGAAGTTGTGCTAGGTGTTAGCCAGAAGAAGAAGAAGTTGAAGTTAAAGAAGAAGAAGAAGAAGAAGAAGTTAGGTTAAAGAAGAAGTTAGAAGTTGTGTTAAAGAAGAAGAAGAAGAAGAAGAAGAAGAAGTTAAAGAAGAAGAAGAAGAAGCTAAGAAGAAGAAGAAGAAGAAGTTAAAAGAAAGGTTAGGAAGAAGTTGTGCTAGGTGTTGTGCTAAAGAAGAAGAAGTGTTGTGCTGTGCTAGGTTAAAGAAGAAGAAGTTAAAGAAGAAGAAGAAGAAGAAGTTGTGTTGTGGTTAAAGAAGAAGAAGAAGAAGTTAAAGAAGAAGAAGAAGTTGAAGAAGAAGTTAGGTTGTGTTGTGTTAGAAGAAGAAGAAGAAGAAGAAGTTAAAGAAGAAGAAGTTAAAGAAGAAGAAGTTAAAGAAGAAGAAGAAGAAGTTAAAGAAGAAGAAAGAAGAAGAAAGCCAGTTGTGCTGTGCTGTGAAGTAAAGAAGAAGTGCTGTAGGTTGTGCTGAAGAAGAAGAAGAAGAAGAAGAAGTGCTAGGTTAAAGAAGAAGCAGTTAGGCAAAGAAGAAGAAGAAGAAGAAGAAGCAAGAAGAAGAAGAAGAAGAAGAAGTTAAAGAAGAAGAAGAAGAAGAAGAAGAAGTTGTGTTAAAGAAGAAGAAGAAGTTAAAGAAGAAGAAGAAGAAGAAGTTAAAGAAGTTAGGCCAGAAGAAGAAGAAGTTAGGTTGTGCTAGAAGTTGTGCTGTGCTGTGCCAGGTTAAAGAAGTTAGTTAGGCTGAAGAAGAAGTGAAGTTGTGCTAGGCAAGTTAAAGAAGTTGTGTTAAAGAAGAAGAAGAAGAAGTTAGAAGAAGAAAGAAGTTAAAGAAGTTAGGTTAGTTAAGAAGTTAGTTGTGCTAGGTTAGAAGAAGAAGAAGAAGAAGAAGCTAAAGAAGAAGAAGAAGAAGAAGAAGAAGAAGAAGAAGAAGAAGAAGTTAAAGAAGTAAAGAAGTTAGGTGAAGAAGAAGAAGAAGAAGAAGTTAGGTGCTAGGCCAGCTGTGCTAGAAGCCAGGTGTGTTGTGCCAGAAGCAAGAAGCAGTTAGTTGTGCTGTGTTGTGCTAGGCCAGGCCAGAAGAAGAGTGCTAGAAGAAGCAAGAAGAAGAAAGAAGAAGAAGTTAGGCTAGGTTAAAGAAGAAGAAGTTGTGTTAGTTGTGTTGAAAGAAGTTAAAGAAGTTAGGCTGTTAGGTTAGAAGAAGAAGAAGAAGAAGTTAAGGCTAGAAGGTTAAAGAAGAAGAAGGAAGAAGAAGTTAAAGAAGAAGTTAGGTTAAAGAAGAAGAAAGAAGAAGAAGTTGTGTTAGGAAGAAGAAGAAGAAGTTGTAGTTGTTGAAGAAGAAGAAGTTGTAGTTGTGTTGTGCTAGAAGAAGGCGAAGAAGAAGAAGTTAAAGAAGAAGAAGAAGAAGAAGCAAAGAAGAAGCAAATGTGTTGAAGAAGGCTAAAGAAGAAGAAGAAGAGGTTAGGCCAGGTTAGAAGAAGAAGAAGAAGTTGTGTAAAGAAGAAGCAAGAAGAAGAAGTTAAAGAAGTAAAGAAGTAAGAAGAAGAAGAAGAAGGCCAGTTGTGGCCAGGCCAGGCCAGCCAGGCCAGGCCAGTGCCAGGCCAGGCAGCTAGGCTTGAAATACAGCTGTGTTAGTTAGGGCAAGAAGCAGTTGTGCTAAAGTTGTGTTGTGTTGTGTTAGGTTAGGTTAGCAAGAAGCAAAGAAGGGCTAAAGAAAGGGGTTAAAGAAGAAGAATAAAGTGAAAAAGAAGAAGTTAAAGAAGTTAGGCAAGAAGAAGAAAAGAAGAAGAAGAAGGCTACAAAGTTGTAAGAAGAAGAAGTTAAAGAAAGAAAATAAAGAAGAAGTAAAGTAAAGTGCCAGGCTGGGCAGGCTGTGGCTAGAAGAAGAAGAAAGAGAGTTGAAGAAGCTAGGCCAGGCAAAGCAGGTTGTGCCAGGCAAAGCCAGTTGTGCTGTGCTTGTGCAGGCTGAAGCTAGGTTGTGCTAAAGAAGTTAGTTGAAAGCAGAAGGAATGGTGCTGTAGTTGAAAGTAGTTGTGCGAAGAAGAAGAAGAAGAAGTTACATAGGTGTTAAAGTAGGTTAAAGAAGTTAAAGAAGAAAGAAGAAGAAGAAGAGGGTTAGGCCAGGCCAGGCCAGTTAAAGAAGAAGCTAAAGCAAAGAAGTAAAGCTAAAGAGAAGTTAAAGAAGAAGAAGAATGTGGTTAAAGAAAGAAGGTTAAAGAAGCAGAAGAAGTAGAAGAAGAAGAAGAAGCAAAGTAAAGAAGCAAAGAAGTGCTGTGGTTAAAGGGTTAAAGAGTGTTAGTTGTAAGAAGAAGTAGCAGCTGTGCCAGAAGCCAGGCTTGTGCTGTGCTGCAGTTGGTGCTAGGCCAGGTTAGGCTAGGTTGTGTTGTGAGGCTGAAGAAGCTAGCCAGGCTGTGCCAGGCAAAGAAGCAAGAAGCTAAGTTAAAGAAGAAGTGTGAAGAAGAAAGAAGAAGTTGTGCTGAAGAAGCTGAAGAAGAAGCCAGCTGTGCAGCGGCTGTGCTGTGTTGTGCCAGCCTGTGCTGAATAAAGCAAAGCTGTAGTTGTGCCAGGAAGCTGCCAGGCAAAGAAGAAGGCCAGGCCAGGCCAGGTGCAGGAAGTTGCAAGAAAGAAGAAGAAGTTAGTTAACTAGGTTAAAGAAGTGGCTTAAAGAAGAAGAATAAGAAGTTGTGTTGTGGTTAGGGAAGAATAAAGAAGAAGAAGAAAATAAAGAAGAAGAAGCTAGGTTAAAGAAGTAAAGAAGAAAGGAAGAAGAAAGAAGAAGAAATAAAAGCTGTGCTTGTGCTGTGCTGTGCCAGGCTGACAGCTGTGCTGTGCTGAGTTGTGGTTAGTTAGGTTGAAGCAGGCTAAGGAAGAAGAAGTTAGAAGAAGCAGTTGTGCTGAAGGTTAGGTCAGGCAAGTTAGTGTTGTGCTTAGAAGCTAGAAGAAGAAAAGGTTAAAGAAAGAAGAAGAAAAGCTAAGGTTAAAGAAGAAGAAGAAGAAGTAGGCAAGAAGAAGCAGGCTGTGTTGTGCTAGGTTGAAGAAGAAGAAGAAGAGTTAAAGAAGAAGAAGAAGAAGAAGGGTTGAAGAAGAAGAAGTGCTGAAGAAGTTAAAGAAGGAATAGGTTAGTTAAGGTTAAAGAAGAAGTAAAGAAGAAGAAGAAGTTAGGTTATAGGCAAGGTTAAAGGCCAGTGCTAAAGTGGCCAGGCCAGGCCAGCCTAAAGAAGCAGGCTAGGCTTAGGCCAGGCCAGGCCAAAGCAGCTGTGCTTGTGTTGTGTGCCAGGCCAGCTGCTGAGGCTGTGCTGGTTAGCTAGGCTGAAGAAGAAGAGTTAAAGAAGCAAGCAGTTAAAGAAGAAGCAAAGAAGGGCTGTGCTGTGGCTAGGCAAGAAGAAGAAGTTAAAGCTGAAGAAGAAGGCGTGTTAAAGCAAAGCAAAGAAATAGTTGTAAGGCTGAAGAAGTTGAAGAAGCTAGGTTAAAGAAGTAAAGAAGAAGTAAAGAAGAAGAAAAGTTGAAGTAAAGAAGAAAGGAAGTAGGCTAAGAAAGCAGTTAAAGTAGGTTGTGCCAGGTTAAAGTTGGGTTGTGGCTGTGCCAGCCAGGCCAGGCCAGGCCAGGCCAGGCCAGGAACAGCTGTGCTAGCCAGGCCAGTTGTGGCCAGAAGCAGCGAGGGTGTTGTGCTAAAGTGCTGTGCTAGGCTAAAGGGGCTAAAGTTAGGAAGAAGAAGAAGAAGAAGAAGAAGAAGAATAGGTTGTGGTTAGGCTAGGTTAGCTAGGTTAAGAAGCAGTTAGGTTGAAATAGCTAGGCGGAAAAGCCAGGCTAAAGTAAAGAAGTTAGGAAATAGGTTGTGCTGTAAGAAGTTAGGCTGAAGAAGGTTAGAAGAAGTTGAAGTTGTGTTGTGCTAGTTAAGAAGAAGAAGTTAGTGTTAGGTTAGGTTAAAGAAGAAAAGTGAAGAATTAGAAGTAAAGTTGTGTTAAAGAAGAAGAAGAAAGTAGAAGAAGCAGTTGTAAGAAGAAGAAGAAGCTAGGCTAGGTTAGGTTAAAGAAGTTGAAGCAAAGCCAGAAGAAAATAAAGTTGTGCTAAAGAAGTTGTGCTGTGCTAGGATAAAGTTAGAGCAAAGTTGGTTGAAGAAGAAGAAGAAGAAGAAGAAGTTAGGTTGGGTTAGGCCAGGCCAGGTTGTAAGAATAGGCCAGCCAGAAGCGGCTGTAAAGCCAGGCCAGGCTGAGGCCAGGCCAGAGTGGTTGTGCTAGGCCAGTGCTGCTGAGCTGTGGCCAGGTTGTGCTAGGCTGTGGCCAGGCCATGTGCGAAGAAGGCAAGGCCAGGCCAGGCCAGGTTGTGCTGAGTTGTGCTGAGGGGCTGTGGTTGTGTTAGGTTGTAGTTAGGTTAAAGAAGTTGTGAAGAAGAAGAAGAAAGAGCTAGGTTGAAGAAGAAGAAGTTAGTTAAAGAAGTTGTGTTGTGTTAGGTTAGGCAAAGAAGAAGTTAGCTAGGTTAAAGAAGAAGAAGGCTAAAGAAGAAGGCTATAAGAAGAAGAAGTTCAGGCCAGGCCAGAAATAGGCCAGGCTAGGCCAGGCTAGAAGCAGGTTGTGCTAAAGAAGCTGTGGGCGCAGGGGTTAAAGAAGAAAGTTGAAGCCAGTTGTGCTGTGGCCAGGCCAGGCCAGGCGAAGCAGGTTAGGCTGTGCTAGTTACAGAAGAAGAAGAAGCAGAAGAAAAGAAGAAGAAGTTGCAAAGAAGAAGAAGAAGAAGGCTAAAGAAGAAAAGAAGCAAAGAAGCAAAGAAGAAGAAGAGTTGAAGAAGAAGCAAAGAAGAAGAAGCAAAGAAGGTTAAAGGCTAGAAAAGCATAGGGTTGTGAAGAAAGAAGTTAAAGCAAAGTTGTGAAGAAGTTAGGCCAGGGGTTGAAGAAGAAGCTAAAGAAAGAAAATAGGAAGAAGAAGAAGAAAGTGCCAGGTTGTGGTTAGGTTAAGAGGTTAAAGAAGAAGTTAGGTTATGGCCAGTTGAAGCAGTTGTGTTGTGCTGAAGTTGTGCTAGGTTATAGGTTAGTTGAAGGCTAGGCAGAAGTTAAAGAAGAAGAAGAAAGAAGTTGTGCTAGGTAACAAAGAAGTTAGAAGAAGTTGTGTTGAAGAAGGCTAAAGAAGAAAGAAAAGCTAGTTGGAAGAAGAAGAAGTTGTGCTAGTTAAAGAAGAAGAAGTTAAGAAGAAGTTAAAGAGCAGTTAGGTTAGGTTAAAGAAGAAGTTGAAGAAGAAGAAGAAGAAGTTAGAAGAAGTTGTAGTTGTATAGGCTAGGTTAGGTTAAAGAAGAAGAAGAAGAAGAAGAAGAAGTTAGGTTAAAGAAGTGTGCTGTGCTAGGTTGTGCTTAGGTTAGGTTAAAGCAGGTTGTGCTAAAGAAGAAGTGAGGTTAGGCTGTAGGTTGTGCTAGGAAGAGTTGTGCTAGGTTGTGGTTAGGTTAGGCTAGTTGAAGAAGAAGAAGAAGTTAGGAAAGTTAGAAAGAAGAGGTTAAAGAAGAAGAAGA